>NC_142951.1:14978791-14980985 GCF_046866305.1 Octopus bimaculoides | reverse complement strand
TATATATAAATATATATTATATATATATATATATATATATATTTATATATATTTATATATATTTATATATATATATATATATATATATATATATATATATATAATCATTATTAATAAATCATAGAGCAGCAAAAAACTTTTAGAAATTTTATTTACTACCAGTGGTCTAGCGAGAAGAAAGAATTAGTCAATAGACTATATATTATTCATTTAAAATACAGAGATGCCTATAATAGGACATCTAACCCGCAAGAAAGAGCAACCAAAAACTCTATGCCACAAATAGGGATGATTTCGAAAGGGAATGAAAAATAAAAACATTTACATCTATACATATGTATAAATATACTTTTTACATACAAATGTGTGTATGCCCCTGCAACATATACATATGCCGCGAATACACATACATCTATTTACGTTGAAGACAAGACAAGCAGAGTGAGCGAGCTACAAACAGACATACGAAGGAATACAATAACGAAATAAATATTAGATCTACTAATTACAAACCTTGCCAAAACTATCATTCAGTTTGCAACAATAGCCTGGTGTTTCGTGTCTCTGTGTTTGAATCCCATTTCGTTCTTTTGAACCTCTAATCTTTCCGCGTTCGATAAATAGTTCTAAATATCAGTGTTTTTCAGTCAACACTATCTTGTTGTTGTTGTTGGCACTCCGTCGCTTACGACGTCGAGGCTTCCAGTTGATTCGATCAACGGAACAGCCATTAGAGGATAGAAAAAATTGCTTTTTGTGGTATTTTTTCCAGTTCTTTACGCTCTGAGTTCATTTATCACCGTGGTCGACTTTGCCTTTTAATATTTTCAGGAACGATAAAATAAATAGCATCCATGTGCTGTTATAGGTGAAATCGGCTCGTCCCACCTCTCCAAATTTCAGGCCTTGTGCCCATTGTAAGGGCGGTGATTTTGGCTAAGCCGTTCGAGCATAGAAAAAATGTCTTACGGTTCCTTACGTTCTGATTTCATACACCACCGAGGTCAACTTTGCCTGTTGATCTTTTCGGGGACCGATAAAATAAGTAGCATTCAAGTACTGCGTTCGATGAAATCAACTATCCCCCCTCTCCCCCATAGTAGAAAGAATTTCTAAACCTGTACGTGAAGGCAGTGATTTTGGCGAAACCGTTAGAGCACAGGAAGAATAGCATATAGAGTGACGAAACTGGGGAAACCATCGTTCTAAGTGAGCGGTAGACATACATGATATAGTAGCCTTGATAGAATCCCTTTCGTTCCTTTACGTTCTGGGTCTATACCACCGAGGTCAACTTTGCTTATAATCCTTCCGGAGCGATGAAATGAAGGACTGATCAAGTACTGAGCTCGACAGTATCGAAGGTGTCGACAGTTCTCCTTTCTCTTAGAAGTTACTGGCCTTGTGCCTAAATCAGAAACTATTTATATAGAGGAGAAGGCAAAATGTGATGGGTTCCTAATATTTGGGAGGGGCAAGGATTGGTGTTTGTTGCTTTAAGAACCATTGGATTAAGGCATACGACCCGCTTGTTTTACTGTAGCAGAGAAAAATATAAGCTCCTGAGGAAACCTTCTCGATATCCATAACTATTATCTAGCCCAGGCATGGGCAACCTTTTCTGAGAAGTGGGCCGCATGAGATATGGTTAATCATTAGACGGGCCGCACTACTGAAAAATTCATGGTAATTTTTCGTTAGCCGCACCATTCAGAAAAGTCCGCAGTTTGCCAATGACTGATCAAAATACAAGAAGATGGTGAGCTGACAATCGTTAGTGCGACGGACAAAAAGCTTATTGGCATTTTTTCGAGCTTTACAGTCTGAGTTCAAATTCCGTTGAGGTCGACTTTGCCTTTCTTCCTTTCGAGGTGTCAATAAAATAAATACCAGCTGAGGTCTGAGATCGATGTAATCGGCTGGTCCCTCCCACCAAAATTCTGGCTGTTTTGTCAATAATAGAACATATTATCTAGACCAGGGGTTTTCAAACTGTGGTCCGCGGACCACAGGGGGTCCGCAAGGACAAGACAGGGGGTCCGTGGACAGCAAATACTTTTTATGGGCAATTTGATTTTATATATGTTTTTTAATCGAAATCTTTTAATTGACAATAAACCTATTTGTTAAATACTGTTAAATAAATAAATGTAAAAATATGTTATTTTAAGCAAATATTTATGTATAAATTTCA
>NC_142951.1:14946291-14958791 GCF_046866305.1 Octopus bimaculoides | reverse complement strand
ATACTCTTCAGTATCTATGCGTTGAATAAAATTTATCTTTCTACTTGTTCTTCAATAATAATAATAATAATAATAATAATAATAATAATGTTTAACAAAACAAGCAAACAAACGAAAAGAACTAGTAAATAAATAGTCGACTTTGCATTTGATGTAGTCAGTGAGAAGGTCACAAAGGGTAGTGGTGGTGGTGGTGGTGGTGGTGGATAGAGAAGAGGAGGAGGAACTTGCAGACTAACGGTCTCGTGTGGCTTTGGAGTCACTTCAGAGGAGCTTTTTAGAAGAAGCCTGGATTTCGTAACACACACACACGCACATTCACACACATACACACACACACACACACACACACACACACACACACACACACACACACACACACACACACGTTCTGATCGTTCAACCACTGGTTGTGCTCTTTGGCGGGATCGTTGTGGTAATAAAATACGGAATGGAAAGCGCTACGTAGTAATTTATATAAATACAAACCAGTAACTAGTTAAATTTATGCTTGAGGCAGATTCGAACCCGTAAGCATGCCTTTCAGTGTATTTTGTGACGGAGAAGTTTCTCACGGGTTCGAATATGTCTCAAGCATATCTGAACTTGTAACAAACTTACATTATTTACATTATTTACATTTGACGGCTATTTGTCCTCATCTTGTTTGTTGTTAACACAATCGTAACAAACTTGGATTTATTTTATTGTACTTCGTCTTTAGGGTGCTTATGTTTCTTGTGCAAGGAGACCCTAGTAGGCGGCAGCATCCAAAGTGAGACCTGGCAAACATCGAGAAGAGAAGGACGATGGTAGCAGGATTTCTAGACTGAAATTTCTGAGCATCCAAGAGTACATTTTGTTGGCCATATCGACATTGTTGTTGATGCGTGCACTCCAGTTCACATGGTCGTCTACAGTTACACTTAAGTCTCTCATATTATTTCACGCTACGAGAAGAGCTCACCAGAGGAAAGAGAATCTGGTTGTTTAAATACATTCGCTTTCCCAAAGTGGACGAGCTCAAATTTTTCTTCTTTATCAGCATGTTTTAGGTTTCTTTTTGCTATTTTTTCTTGCTTATCGAATCCCAGCGTAGAGACCGGCCATATACCTCCTCGATGACTTTCTGGAGCCGAGAACAAACTGCAAAGACGTTTTTTTTTTCTTTTAATTTTATTATCCTATGTTTGATGACATTTGCAATGTTATTTATATAAACAATAAGTAGAAGTGGGCTTAACACACTGCCCTGGGGGACACTGCTAATTAATTTCGCGGGTCTTGAGTAAATTCTGTCGACCAGGCATATTGGGGTCTGCTTGTCAGGAAAAATTTAATCCACTGCAGTAACTTAGTACGGACTACAATGTGTGCGCGTATATATGTATATGCATGTTCGCGCGCGCACACACACACGTTCGTTTCAACTGGTTCCGGAACCCTATTACTTTGGAACCTGTTACTCGGGCGTTTCGTCAGCTCCTCAAACATGGAAACCTTGACATAGTTTATTTTTTCTTTCTGTGTGAAGAAAGGACAAAAGTCTCGGATCAATGGAAATACAGCAGTAAAGCGGCGAGCTGGCAGAAACGTTAGCGCGCCGGGCGAAATGCTTAGCGGTATTTCGTCTGCCGTTACGTTCTGAGTTCAAATTCCGCCGAGGTCGACTTTGCTTTTCATCCTTTCGGGGTCGATAAATTAAGTACCAGTTACGCACTGGGGTCGATGTATTCGACTTAACCCCTTTGTCTGTCCTTGTTTGTCCCCTCTATGTTTAGCCCCTTGTGGGCAATAAAGAAATAAGGAAATGCAGCAGTAAATTGTATTATGATGTTGGGTGATTATTTACTTATTCGCCGACCGATATACACTCACACACAGAGAAATACACACACGTACATACATAATGCTTTATCTTTCATTTGTTTCAGTCATTAGGTTGCGGACATGCTGGGGCACCGCCTTGGAGAATTTGTAGTCGAATGATTCGACCCTAGTACTTACTTATTTTAAAATTTGATAATTATTCTGTCGGTCTGTTTTGCTGAACCGTAAAGTTACGGAGACGTCAACACACCAACACCAGTTGTCAAGTGATGGTGGGGGACAAACGCAGATACAACGACGCAGATATGTATAAACACACACACACACACACACACACATATATACACACACACACACATATATATATATATATATATATATATATATACGATGGGATTCTTTCAGTTTCCCTCTATCAAATCCACTCACAAGACTTTGGTCGGTTCGACGCTAAAGTAGAAGACACTTGTACAAAGTGTCATGCAGTGGGACTGAACCCGTAACAATGCGGTTGGGAAGCAGACTTCTTACCACAGGGCCACGCCTGCACCTTTGATAAAAATCAAAACAATTTATATTAAGATGTCTAACCCATGCAGCTGTAGATTGGCATGTTATAAACAAGCGTTTCCTTTTAGGAGCTTACATATAAACATACATATACGAGGTGCATTTCAGAAGTTTTTTTTTTTTTTTTCTTTTCAGTAGAAAGATTTATTAATTCCAGCGAAGTACAAAACTCTATTCTCCTTCAAAGTAGGATCTTCCAACTTCAATGCACTTGTTGTAGCGCTCCGGTCACTTTGTGAAGGGCACAAGGAAGTCCTGCAAACATTAGAGGTGTCCAGAACCATAGTTCAACCTCCTTTATCTGTGACGAAAGTATTTTTTAAAGTGAGAACACTAATGGGGTTTCTTATTGTCTTATTGCCTTATTTCTTAATTTCCAGATGGGGAGGCGCAATGGCCCAGTGGTTAGGGCAGCGGACTCGTGGTCATAGGATCGCGGCTTCGATTCCCAGACCGGGCGTTGTAAGTGTTTATTGAGCGAAAACACCTAAAGCTCCACGAGGCTCCGGCAGGGGATGGTGGCGAACCATGCTGTACTCTTTCACCACAACTTTCTCTCACTCTTTCTTCCTGTTTCTGTTGTGCCTGTAATTCAAAGGGTCAGCCTTGTCACACCGTGTCACGCTGAATATCCCCGAGAACTACGTTAAGGGTACACGTGTCTGTGGAGCGCTCAGCCACTTGCACGTTAATTTCACGAGCAGGCTGTTCCGTTGATCGGATCAACTGGAACCCTCGACGTCTTAAGTGACGGAGTGCCAACATTTTCCAGATGGTCAGTCACTTGACTGTTCGGGAGTGAGCTAAGATAACAGCAATGCTATGAAGTGTGGAATTCCATTGCTTTGGTTTAGAGATGGAGGCCTGCATGGAAAGTTAAGCATGCAACACTACGTCCGAAGACAATGAAAAGTTGTCATGCCAAGCTGATGACCACAGGTTCCGTGAACGATGCAAGAAGAAGTGGCCGCCCATCCACGTCCCGATGAGCGGAGAACATGGCAACAGTGCAGGAAATGTTTAACCACAGCCCACAAAAATCAACACGTCAAGCAGTTCGTGAAAGTGGACTAACAAGACGCACAATACATATGGTTTGAATTTTTGTCCGTGGAAACCCCATAGCGTGCAAGAGCTAAAACCTGAAGACTGTGACCGCAGAAGTCCAAAAGTCCAGAATTCCAAGAAGTCCAGATCTCACACAATGTGATTTTTACCTGTGGGGGTTACACAAAAGTGGAGGTGTACAAGACAAAACCTCGCTCACTGGAGAACTTAGAGACATGGATTCAGAGAGTTCTCAATGATTATCCTAGACGACGTCCTTCAGAAGGTTGTTCATTCCATCCCTGACCGTTTGAGGAAACTGGTTGACGCCACCGATGCTTACATTGAAATATGAAGATTTACTTTCATTTTACCATTTAATAAAGAACATGGATCATAAGTTTCAATAGATTTGTAAAAGGAATATGGATTTTGTTACCACTTTTTAATGCCTACTTACTTTTCACCCATCCTGTATGTATGTACATATGTATGTGTGTATATATATATATATATATATATGTCACACATGCAGATACACTCATGCACGTACACACAAGCACTCACATTTTGTTACAGAGAAAAAACGCATTCACTTTCTCTTTCACACGCTTACACCACACGCACACACATACACAGATTCCCGCACACATACTCATGTACACAAACTCACTTAGACACACATGTACTGAACAACTAGAAAACAAGCGCAAAGTGACACACATACATGTAAACATAGATTTCCCCTCTACACACACACACACACACACACACACACACACACACACACACACACACACACACACACACATACACACATTCACACACAGACTTTACTCATTCTTTTAAACATAAAACATATGACATGATGGCTGGGCTTAATAAATAAAAGTCTCGGTTCTGTGTACAATGACCATACACACACACATACACACACATATCCATATGTGTATGCATATGTATGTATGCATATATATATATATATATATATATATATATATATATATATACACATATAGATGTATATATATATATATACATATATGTATATATAAACATGTATATGTGTATATATATATATATATATACATGTATATGTGTATATATATATCTGTATATATACATATATGTATATACATATATATATATATACATATATGTATGTACATATATATATATATATATATATATATATATGGATATATACATATATGTATATATACATATATATACACACACATATGTATGTAATATATGTATATACATATATACATATACGTACGTGTATATGTATGTGTATATACATAAGTATATATAATATAAATATATATCTATATGCATGTTTATATATTTATATGTATGTATGTATGTATGTATATATGTAAACATAAACGCCAAACTTGGTTCAATCCTGCCATCTGTTTCAAGTAAAAATTTGTCTGCTAAGTGGAAGAGGAATCAAAAAAATAGAAATTCGACATCTTTATGTGTGTTAATGCGATTTTTAACAAGAACACAAAGTAACAGATTGGCTGGCGGTGTGCGTGTGGGGTATAGTTAACCTCAATACATAACTGGTATTTGCATACGTGAAGCCCAGTCGTATTTCTATTCAAAATATAACCGATTTTAAAGTGGCAGCTAGTAGAATCGTTAGCATGCCGGACAAAATGCTTAGCGGCATTTCGTTCGAGGTCGACTTTGCCTTTTAGATGAAAGGTGTCGGTAAAAGTAGTACCAGTTATATATTGGGGTTCAAAGTAATCGACTTATGCTCTCCACCGAAATTGCTGGCCTTGTGCCAAAGTTTGAAACCATTGTAGAGAATGTTCGTCTTCAAGAATTACTTTCAACCACTGACTTCGACTTTATAGTGACTGGCCCATACCACTTTGTCGGTGTACCAGTTCGCTATAACAGTTACCAATTTACCGCACAGTGGACTGGAGCAACGTGAAATGAAGAGTTTTGCTCAAGAGCACAACACGCCACTTGTACAGGACTCGAAACCACAACCTTGAGATCGTGAGTGCAACACTCTAACAGCATGGCCACGCACCTTCACACACACACACACACACACACACACACACACACACACACACACACACACACACACACACACACAATCTGGCACTAAGTCGGCTACGATGGCGAAGGTTTCAGCTGTTCCAATCAACAGAACAGTCTGCCCGTGAAATTAACGTACAAGTGGCGCCAGTAGACCGCCGGGTTGTGGAAATTAACGTAATATTAGCGCCAAGCAGTGTTTAGGCATCCATCCATCCATCCATCCATCTATCTATCTGTCAGTCTGTCTGCCTGTCTATCTGACTGTCTGTTTCCTCTACACACGGACACACATACGCACACACACACACACACACACACACACACACACACATGTATATAGATAGATAAAGATAGATAAGTTCGTTCTATGGAATTACCCTGAGTGTCCTGTCCATAAAGCGTTTCGTTTTCTAGCGTACCATCAGACCCTGAACCTGTTGGCCTATATATATATATATATACGACGGGCTTCTTTCTGCTTCCGTCTACCAAATCCACTCACAAGGATTTGGTCAGCCCGAAGCTATAGTAGAAGACTGAACCTGGAACCATGTGGTTGCGAATCAAGGTGCTTACCACACAGCCACGCCTTCATCTAAAAAAAAAAAATCTCGTGGCAGTCTTCAGATCTCGAAATTTTAATATAAAAAAATGGGGAAAATATATCAGTGGGCGAGCACACACACACATCAAATTTTTCTTTTTTTTCTTTTCTTCTATTTTTTTAAAATTTGAAGTTTTTTTTTATTTTGTAGATATCTCTCCGATGTGTGTCAGTATGCCTGTATGCCCACGCACCAGTTTTCTTTTGTTTTGGCAGACAATCGTAACCTACACCATCAGAAATTGTATTTCGCTGGCAAATACGCGTTTTCTGAAAATTATGAAGAAGCAAACTTGGTGGGCGGCACCCTCGTAGATATTGGTATAAAACTAATATTCTGGGTGTTTGTTGTTGCTTTTGTTGTGGTTGTTTTGCTGTGGTTGTTTTGTTGTTCTTGCTTTTGATAAAGAAAACAGCAAGAAAAAATACGACGATGATGTCGATATGTCATCATTGCTGTTGGACATCCTGTTATTTCGTATGAAACAAGTAGATGCGAGCGTGTGTGTGTGTGCATGTGTCTGTGTGCGTGTGCGTGCTGCGCGCCTGTTTGTGTGTGTGTGTGTGTGTGTGTGTGTGTGTGTGTGTGTGTGTGTGTGTTGCATGTGTGCATGTAGGAAAGCGTGTACGTGCGGGAGAGCACGAACAAATAAATACATAGTTGCGGAAATACTCAACGCAGCCTTTGTGTCATTCCTACATATATATATATATATACACACACACACACATATGTACACATACTACACACACACACACACACACACACACAGACAGAGTACGATAAACACTAAAAACACAAGTCGCAGTTTATATCATACGACATCACGTTATTGGAAGTGGAGAATCTGGATGACGACAATCTAAATGGAACCCTAAACATACCATCAGCAGTCATACATGTAACTGTATACACAGGAAATACTATATATACATGGTTCAAAAGACACTTATATACATATCCACACACACACACACACACACACACACACACACACACACACACATATATATATATATATATATATACATACACACAAACAAATATAGGCGCAGGAGTGGCTGTTTGGTAAGTAGCTTGCTTACCAACCACATGGTTCCGGGTTCAGTCCTACTTCGTGGTACCTTAGGCCGACCAAACTTGTGAGTAGATCTTGTAGACGGAAACTGAAAGAAGCTCGTCATATATATATATATATATATATATATATATATATATATATATATAAATTATGATTTAGGGTGTCTAAGAAATACTTGACACCATGCTTGAAATAGCAGTCAAAACCTTGACTACTCTAAAACGACATTAAGTGTTCATACAGCACCAGGAGAGAAGACAAAGGGACAAAATAAACTAGCAAAAAATTACTGGATAATTCCAGATCCCGCAGAGTAACGTGAAATGAAGTGCTTTGCTCAAGAACACGGCGCAACGCCCGGTCTGGAAATTGATCCCACGATTGCGAGATCGTGAGTGCAACACCTCAACCACTAAGCCATGCACCTTAACTAATATATATTGTCAATCCAAACACGAACAAGCAAGAAAAACACGAAAAACAACAACGCGAGGACGTGGAATAAGTAGTGTTATTGGACGCTCAGGAAAGGAAAGAAAAGAAAGAGGATTTCACATTTCGAGCCGGAGCTCTTCATCAGAAATATAGAACATATATATATATATATGCGAAGTTTAGGCTAGTTAAAATGTTTGTGACATATTTCAACTTCGAAAGGCAAAAAGGCAAACTCACTGGAGTTAGCGTGAAGGAAAATATTCTCTCTTATGGTAAAAGGTGTGAAAACGTCCCCTGTCAGATTCTTAGACACAGCGTTTCCAGCTCTTTAGGCATCCTCAACGGGAAATACTAAAGAGAATGTATGTATGTACGTATGTACGTGTGTATATGTGTATGTATATATATATATATATATATATATATATATATATATATATATATATGTATGTATGTGTATATATATGTGTTTACACACACACACACACATATTTACACATACACATGTAAGTTTATAGGCATAGCCACCAATGCAACTAGCCACCTTAGATTTATTATGCATTCAAAGACTTACACACACTCTCACAATCACGCACGCGCACACACAATATGTGTAATATGGTCAAACTGCTTTACAAACACAGATTTCCTTTCATTCAAAATACATTAACATATTGGGTGCAGATGAACCAGATACTCCTTCTCCTCCTCTTCTTCTTCTTCTACTTCTAATAATAATAATAATAATTATTATTATTATTATTATTATTATTATTATTATTATTATTATTATTATTATTATTATTATTATTATTATTATTATTATTATTATTATTATTATTAAGGCGGCGTGCTGGCAGAATCGTTAGCACGCCGGGCGAAAAATGCTCAGCAGTATTTCGTCTGTCTTCACATTTCTGAGTTCGAATGCCGCCGGGGGTCGACTTTGCCTTTCATCTATTCGGGCTCAATAAATTAAGTACCAGCTACGCACTGGGGACGATGCAATCAGCTGCCCCCCCCCCCACAAAATTTCAGGCCTTGTGCTTTTTAGTATAAAGGATTATTATTTTTATAACCATTTCTGTGTGCGGTGGTTGGCAGAACCTTTTAAAGCGCAGATAGAATATCTTGCAGTGTTTAATTGTGGTCCTTCATATCCCGCGTTCGAATTTAGCCGGCGCCAACTCTGCTGTCTTTAGTCCCAGAATCGAAAAAATATTGTACCGAATCTTTAAAATTGTAGGGTTTGTGACGAAAAATGACAATGGCGACGAAGACAACGATGAAATCAACGATGATGATGATGATGGTGATGATGACAATAATGAGACGATGGTGGTGGTCGTGGTCGTGGTGATGATGATGATTATGCTGGTCGGGGTGATGACAATCATCATCATCATTGTCATCATCGTCATCACCACTTATTGTTGCTGGTCGTATTGTTCTTGTAGTTGTTGTTATTCGTGATGGCGATGACAGCTACGATTGTCATGATAATGATGATGATGATGATGATGATGATGACGATGAAGAGGCGGCGGTTGATGATGAAACAGGCGTGATGGTGGTGCTGTTGGTGGTGATGATGATGATGATGGTGATGGTGATAGTGATAGTGACATTGTTGATGCAGACGAAAGATGTGCTTATTTTTTCATTGCTTTCATCTGGTTGGTTGTCAAAGCCTATTCAGTCCACCCCCTCTCTCTCTCTCTGTCTCTCTCTCTGTCTCTCTGTCTCTCTCTCTGTCTCTCTGTCTCTCTCTCTGTCTCTCTGTCTCTCTATCTATCTCTCTCTCTCTCCCTCTTTCTCCCTGTCTCTCCCTGTCTGTTCCTCCGAATTCCTTACCCACGACATCTGCATATGATTTTTAAATAAATAAATAAATAAATGTATAGTACGAAAAACAACAACAACAATTACATACCCCCCCCTCGTCTCCACCAAAATAACCCTCACCCTACCCCCCACAAAACAGCAACAGCGATAACAACAACTCGAAAAGTTGCCACTGAACGAAATCGAGGCTCCTGGACGCCATCATGTCGAAACTATTAAAATGTGGTTTCAGATATTCAAACACGTTGCTTCTCTCTTTCTATGTCTTACACTTTCTCCTCCCCCCCATCTCTCTCTGTCACTGATTCTCTTCCTGTCTCTCTCTCTCTCTCTCTCTCTTTTTCTATCTCCCACCGTCTTTGTCTGTCTATCTGTCTATCTGTCTTCCTCTGTAACTCTTACTTTTTCTCTCTCTATTTCTGTCGGTGTCTCTCTCTGTCCTCAGTAAATGTAGGACAACATATGACTCTAGCTTCATATTATTGTTTTCATATGAATCCCTGTGTCCCTGTGTATGTGTGTATATACCCCTCTCTCTCTCTCTCTCTCTCTCTCTATCCACTCAACAACCACCGTACTCCTCTTAGTCTCTCTCTTCCTCTTCCTCCCCTCCTCCTGTCTCATTATTTCTCTGCCAACCACCTCACAGCTTCTCTTTCTCCCCCCACCCACCGCCAGTCTCCCGTACCCCCACCTCACTCCGTTATGCCAATCCGCCCCTCTCCCTCTCGTTTTTTTTTGTGTTTTACAGGTCTGCCATATTTTTTCTCTAAATAATATTTATCTTATCACTAACGCCATTTTTATTCTTGTCTTCTGTTTTTACGTAGGCTTGTGTATGTGTGGGTGTATGAGAGAACGTGTTTATGTGTGTGTGTGTGTGTGTGTGTGTGTGTGTGGTTATATTTTTTAATACTAAAGCTAGTCGACACTGCTGTACGCTCTCTCTCTCTCTCTCACACACACACACACAAGAATAATATAACACTAAGATGGAGAATGGTCTGATATCCTCCATCTTAGCGTTATTTTATTGTTGTATTAATCTTATGCAAAGTGGAGTCCCACATGTGTATCCGGCCTTGGAATGTACCCTACTCTAGGATAACATGTGGTAACCAAATAACAGCACGAGAGCCCTTAAATGGACGTTATGAGGTTTTTATCCGAATTATACAATATATACATGTGTATGTGTGTGTTATTTCTTTACTGCCCACAAGGGGCTACACACAGAGGGGACAGAATAACGGATTAAGTCGATTATATTGACCCCAATGCGTAACTGATACTTATTTAATTGACCCCGAAAGGATGAAAAGCAAAGTCGATCTCAGCGGAATTTGAACTCAGAACGTAGCGGCAGACAAAATACTGTTAAGCATTTCGCCCGGCATGCTAAAGTTTCTGCCAGTTCGCAGAATGTGTGTGTGTGTGTGTGTGTGCGTGCGTGCGCGCGCAAAGGTGCCTAGCTCAGTGGCTTCAGTGTCCTGCCCACAATCATAATGTAGCGGGTTCGATTTCCGGGCCGGGCTTTGTGTTGTGTTTTTTAGCAAGACACTTTATTTCACGTGGCTCCAGTTCACTCAGCTGTAGAAATGAGTTGCAATGTCGCTGGTGCAAAGCTGTATCGACCCCTTTGCTTTTCCCTTGAATAACATCAGTAGTGTGGAGAGGAGAGGGTGGTATGCATTGGCGACTACTTTCCCCGGGCTTGTGTCTTGTGGGGGTAACTTTCTAGATGCAACCCATGGGCATTCATGACTGAAGGGGTCCTTTATATATATATATAATACATATAAGAGGGATGAGCACTAAGTGGACATCCATTATGCTAGAAATAGACCACCTATGGTCTGACCACTAAGAAGAGATTGCTCTCAAGAAAATTCAGCGAACGCCAGAACGTGAGCGAGCAAGACAAATGAAAAGATACAAAATATAAAGATTAATTAGATAGGATAAATATAGGATAAATAAGCAATAGAATAAAACTCTGGACATATTTCACCCTCCTCTGGGAGTTCAACAGCGAAGTGTAGCCTGCAATTAGTTTCAACCGTGCACTTATTGGCGTAAAGAAAGAGAAATACTTCTCATGACATTTGGTTGTTTCAGCGACAATCTCGGAATGAATTTCGCCCCTGATTGAAAGTTCAGCATGGAAGTATATGGATAGTGTCACTGTAACTTAAGCCGTGGTCGCAGCAGAGGAGTAGTGACAGGTGAAATTATTGTCACTGCTTATTATTCTAATCATTAACTGCGTTCTCAATTTACATGTCTAATTATCCTTCAATTTGGACAACATCTGCATACACAGGCACCCATTGAAACATGTATATACACACAAATATACATTCGGACAAGCACTCGAGCATATATGCAGTTATACACTTATACATACATACATACATACATATATACATACACATATTCACATACAAATTCATACAGAGAGACACGCAAAGGGTCACAGATATACAGAGAGATAGATAGATAGATAGATAGATAGATAGATATATAGTTAGATAGAGACGCATGCTCGAGGATGCAGACAAACACATACATATATGTACACAAACGCACTCAGACACATACATATATGTATACAAACGCATTCACATACGCACACGCGCCTGCGCATGCGCACATATATACACAGATGCACGTAATAAACATATGCAGATGACATTCAATGCAAACTAAATAAGTCTTATTCTTCACCAACAAATAATGGATTCACTACCTTTTAACTTTTATTTTTCATTTTTCTTTCAGTAATTGGGCTGCGACCATGCTGGGGCACCGCCTAGCAGGGTTTCAGTTGAACAAATCGAAACCCGTATTTAGCTTTTTTTATAAGTCTTGTAATTATTATATCGGTCGCTTTTTGCCGAATCGCTATGTTAGGGAGACGTAGACAACCCAACACCGGTTGTCAAGCGGTTGTGAGAGACACATGCACAAACACAAAGACACAACACACATAGAAACATACATACATCCGA
>NC_142951.1:14919245-14929245 GCF_046866305.1 Octopus bimaculoides | reverse complement strand
TAATACTATTCTTGTAGAAATTTATGTGTGCGAGCGCGCGTGTACGTATGTGTTATTTCTTTACTACCTACAAGGGGCTACACACAGAGGGGACAAACAAGGACAGACAAATGGATTAAATCGATTATATCGATCCCAGTGCGTAAGTGGTACTTATTTAATCGACCCCGAAAGGATGAAAGGCAAAGTCGACCTCGACGGAATTTGAACTCAGAACGTAAAGGCAGACGAAATACCGCTAAGCATTTCTCCCGGCGTGCTAACGTTTCTGCCAGCTGCCGTGTGTGCGTGTGTGTATGTATATATTGTTTGTTTTCACTGTCCTGTTTGTGTTACCAATTTTGATCCTCCGCAAAATCCCAAATTTGATTTAATTTGCTTTGCGGGAGCAACTGCTTTATTGAAAGCGTATATTGTTGTTAAATGCTCGAAATACGAGACTAAAAAGACAGTCAACAACTAATGAAGGGTCGTTCTACGTGTTGATTGTTTTGTTTTCCATTTGTGTCTTTCGTTGTTCAAAAGAACAGTTCATGTTCCATGTACTCGTGCTTCGTACTTTTTTGTGTTGTACACGTTTCATGACGTCCTGTGCCCACACATGCATATATACATATACGTATAGATGTAAGAATGTACATATTCGTATGTATATATGCATATATATATATATATATTATTTATATTATATATATATATATATCTGTCTGTGTGTCTGCCTATCTCTCTTTAGAGGATAAAGATCCCCATGGAATTGCACCTAGAAAGTTCCCCTCCGAGGCACAAGTCGGGGCAAGGTTGTTTATGGAAGACCAGCAATCACCCATGCATACCAGCCCCCCCTCTCCATGCCACCGATGTTAAACTAAGGGAAAGACAAGGGCCGAGGCAGCTTGGCACAAGAAACGAGGCGGTATTTCGTCCGTCTTTACGTTCTGAGTTCGAATTCAGCCGAGGTCGACCTTATCTTTTATACGTTCGGGGGTCGATAAAATAAGTACCAGTTGAATACTCGGGTCGATGTAATCGACTGTCACCTCCTCTAAAATTTCTGGCCTTGCGTCAAAATTTGATCCCCATATTTAAAACAGCTCTCGCTAGACAACCTTTCGTCTTCTGTACCATCATTCGTGGAGATCAACGTAAATCGTCACTCATTCCACTCACATAATACATCAGTCACTTCTACAATTCCCTCCTGCAAAAACTTCCTCAAAATCCCCAACAATTTTTGCTGTCAAGACTACGTACAACCTCTTTCACAATTTAATCCCAAATAATGGCGTCCGCACCTATATAGTACACACCCCACTCTCTTAACCCCACGCACACCATTAAGCCCTTCCTTTCTTTTTATCTTTTCACACCATTAAGCTCTCTTTCTCTCTCTCTCTCTCTCTCTCTCTCTCTCTCTCTCTCTCTCTCTTTATCTTTTCACACCATTAATCTCTCTCTCTCTCTCTCTCTTTCTATTTATCCATCTCTTCGTACTTTTAATCTCTCTCTCTCTTTCTATCTCTTCACACCATTAATCTGCCTCTCTCTCTCCTTCTCTCTCTCTTTCTCTGTCTGTCTGTCTGTCTCTCTGTCTGTTTCTCTGTCATCTGGATGTCATTAATAAAAAGAACTTCAACTTCCTCATTCTTTTTATTAAGCCTCTCTCTGTCCCTCATATTTACACAGATTTTTTTCCCCTTTCCTGAAGTGTGGATACATAATTTTGGCGGACTCTGTTCATATACGTCTATATATTCTTCTATTCTTTTATTCTTGTGTTTGTTTCAATCATTTGACTGCAGCCATGCTGGAGCACCACCTTTAGTCGAACAAATCGATCCCAGTACTTATTCTTTGTAAGCCTAGTACTTATTCTGTCGGTGTCTTTTGCCGAACCACTAGATTACGGGGACCTAAAGATACCAACGTCGGTTGTCAAACGATGGAGGGGGACAAACACAGATGCACACACACAGATACATACACACACGCGCGCGCACGCGCACACACACACATACACTCACACACATATATACACGACGAGCTTCCCTCAGTTTCCGTCTACCAGATCCACTCCGAAGGCTTTGGTCGGTCCGAGGCTATAGTAGAAGGCACTTGCCCAAGATGCCACGCAGTGGGGACTGGACCTGGAACCATGTGGTTGGTGAAGCAAGCTTCTTTCTCTCTCTCTCCCTCCCTCTAAGTATATATATATATATATATATATATATATACACATATATATATATATATATGTGTGTGTGTGTGTGTGTGTGTGTGTGTGTGTGTGTAAATATCAAAGTTCGAAGATAAGTCCAGGTAGCTATAATGTAAGTATGTATGTATATATTTATCTGTCCCCTCACAACCGCTTGACAACCGGTGTTGGTGTGCTTACTCTCCCGTAACTTAGCAGTTCGGCAGAAAGAACTGATAGAATAAATACTAGGCTTTAAAAAAGTCCTGGGGTCGATTTGTTCGACTAAAAACCCGTCAAGGCGGTGCCCCAGCAGGGCCGCAGTCAAATGACCGAAACGAGTAAGATAAAACATATATGTAGATATATATTACACACACACGTGTGTGTATATATATATACATATATATATATATTTTATACATATATATATATGTATATATGCATATATATATATATATGTATATATATATGCATATATATATATATATATATATATATATATATATATATATATATATATATATGCATATATATATATATATATATATATATATATATATATATATATGCATATATATATATATATATATATATATATATATATATATGCATATATATATATATATATATATATATATATATATATATGCATATATATATATATATATATATATATATATATATATATGCATATATATATATGAATACCAAGCATTCTTTTCAATGTTTGTTTAATATACAATAACAATGAAGGCACGGGACATATATTACATATTTATGTATGCAAGCATGCATGTATGTATATATTGTATATACATAATGTATGTATGTATGTATGTATGTATGTATGTATATGCCACACTCCCTGAAAATGTACTCTCAGAAGGAATGCCCTTCTTCTTGTCTAGAAAACTCATGTGTTCATATACGGCAACAATAGTGTCATGGTACACACACACACACACACACACACACACACACACACACACACACACACACATACAAACGCACATACACATGCATACACCACACACACCGCAAATGTAATTACGAAGACAATGTCCTTCTTGTCTCAAAACCGACATTTTTGTTGTCACCAGTTGAGAATTTCCAAGTTGTTGTTGTTGTTCATGTTTTTCTTAAACCCGAGACGTTCTTGTTCGTTGGGGTCTGATCCAGCCGTCTTTTAATTTCATATTTTAACACCGTTTTTACGTTATTAAAAAAAAAAATTCTCCTACCTTTTGCTTGTTTCACTCATTGGACTGAGTCCATGCTGAAGCACTGCCTTGAAGGGTTTAGTCGAAAAATTCGTCCCCCCGCCAGTCCAGTACATAATTTTAACTTGGCTCCAGATGTCATGCAGTGGGAACTGAACCTAGATCTACAGTTTAGTGTTGGGGCGGACTTGTTCGAGTAAAACTCATTAGGTAGGCGCTCCTGAAACAGGTGAAAAAGAAAAATAATAAATTGATAGATAAATAAAAACTAACCACCGCAGAAAATTAGCGTCTATTGGATGAAAATATGTATAAAGATAGATAGATAGATAGAGTTATACATACATACATACATACATACATACACACACACACACACACACACACACACACACACACACATATATATATATATATATATATACATACATACATACATACAGACATACAGACAGACAAATATATAGATAGATAGATAGATAGATAGGCAGACAATCAGAAAGACAGAGAGCGAGAGAGAGAGAGAGAGAGAGAGACAGACAGACAGACAGACAGACAGACAGACAGACAGACAGACAGACAGACAGACAGATAGATAGATAGATAGATAGATAGATAGAAAAAGAGGCTGCCGGATAGGCAGACATATAGATAGATAGGTAGATAGATAAAAGAGATGTAATATATGCTGGGAGCGGAGATTTGTAAGACGGTATTCGGTGAAATGGGGCGGGACCTGAACTACAAAAGGTTGAGAATTTCTTACGAAGGCACAGACACAAACAGACAGACCCTGATCTATATTCAAAAGAAGATCCTTTGGCTGAGCAACCAAGATCCAGTCACTAGTGTCCTTTCTACTATAAGCACAAGACCTGGAATTTTGGGAGACGGTGTTAGACGATTATATCGACTGTATTACTCAACTGGTATTTGTATATATATATATATATATATATATATATATATATATATATATATATATATATATATATATATATATATGAATTTGCATGATCTTTATATCGCTGTACGAAACGATCGTTTGCACAAATTAAAATTCTCTTATATTTTAACATCTCTTCTTCATTTTTAACAAAACTGTTGATTTTTAGGGGATTCCTTTCCATAAATTCACAACACACCGTATACAAGCATATATATGCATACACACACACACACACACACACACACACACACACACATACACACACACACACATATATATATATATTTATACGACAAACTTCTTTCAGTTTCCATCTAACAAATCCATTGGCAAGTCTTTGGTCAAGCCCCGAAGCTATAGCAGAAGACACCTGCCCAAGGTGTCAGGCATGGGACTGAACCCAAAACAATACGGTTGGGATGCAAGCTTCTTACCACAAGGCCACGCCTGCTCCTCTGGTTGCCAATATACATAACAGCAACCAATGAATGCCAGACGGTGATGGTTCAGCTTTATTTTTATTTACCCATCAAACATCTAACCTCCAACACAATGGCTTGTACCCTTCTCAATTAGCAAGCTAGGCCTCATTCACCCACCCCAAAATGCACCCATCACTACTCCACCCGTCGTTACTTACCGTTAATTACATCCCCATCCCTTTCGTCCTGTTCTCTATCCTATAATCTTCCCCTAACAATCTCCTACCCGTCCCCAAATGTCCCACAGCTGCCATTCTCTGAAATGGTCTCCCGCCCATCTTGTTTTTTTTTGTTTGTTTTTGTTTTTGTTTTTCCTGTTGGCATCAACCAACAGAAGTTCAAACTGAACATCAACCGCATCGATTTCATGAGAGAGGGACCATAAAGGTCATGGGTTCTGTCCCTCCTTATCTCGTTAATTAATAAATAACACATCTAGAACATGCAAACCGGTTAATTGACCTCTTTTGTTTCGTTGTCTGTCCTTTGTGTGTTCAGCTGATAGATGCGCATGCGTGAGTATCAGTGTGTATGCATTTATGCCTATGTGCGTTTGTATGTGTATGTGTATGTGTGCAAGTGCATGTATGCGTGTGTGTATGTAGTATGTACGCATTTGTGCGCAATTTTTGTCTCTCTCTCTCTCTCTCTCTATATATATATATATATATATATATGCACACACATACACACACACACACATATTTCGCTTAGTCACAGCGATAATAATAACCTACAGTTAAGAATCGGTATACATATGTTTCAGAATAGTGCTAGACGAGTACAGAGCGTAATACGAAATTAACGGAATAGGAATTATGTAACCGTCTTCATTGGCTTACAACTGTTTCTGCTATAAGGAGTACAATCAGAGCTGAGTCATTATACACACACACACACACACACAAATATATATACATAACAAATATTTGTTCTTTTATTAAAAGCGTCGAATATGTGTATTGTATGATACAAATAAGAAGATAATATTTTTTCGAACGCAGAGTTACCATTAGAACATCAGAAATACTGAGTGAATTTTTCCGCCTTGTAAGTGTAATTTATCCAGTATTTACCCATTATTATTATTATTATTATTATTATTATTAATCTTCTTTCATTTTTGTTTCCGTTTCTTGCCGAGTATCTTCTCAACACCTAGAGCAAAGAAACTCACTGTATACATCGGTAGGCCATGAAATAAACACACCAGATTGTTCATTTACAAAGTCATATGATAAAAAAAGAAGGAGAAGAAAGACAGAGAAAAAGGAAAGAAGGAAAAACGAAGAATGAAAAAATGGATGCATAAAATAAAGGAGAAAAAGATTAACAAATTCACAGTGATTATAGTCTTCTTAATACTTGTGACGTACCAGTTACGACAATCTTCTGCATTTCTTATATAGGTCATCCAGGGACCATCCACAAATAATTTTCAGTTCCTTTTTTTGATCATTCCAAATGCTCCTAAAATCACTGGTATTGTAAACGTCTTGAGATGCCACATTTTTTTTCGATTTCAATCATCAGATTTTTATATTTTCTGAGCTTATCAAATTCATTTTGCTGAGATATTATGACCACAAGGTATGCTCATGTCAATCAATAAACAGACTTTATTGTTTTGGTCTCTCACAACAATATCTGGTTTATTAGCATTGATGGTCCGGTCTGTACATACTGGGGAGTCCCAAAGAATCGTTACACTTTCTCACTCAGTCACAGCCTCAGAGTGGTGCTTGTTTCATTTGTCAGCAGTTTTGATTTTATAATGCCGACACATTATGCAATGTAGATATTGGCCAACTCTGTCATGTCTTGATTTACACTCTACTGGTGCTAAAACCTTACACCCAGAGATTCGGTGGCCCACTGTTTCAAATTCCATCGTTGTAATATCGGCACTTTGGGTCTACAAGCTTGGTAGTTCCGGGTCAATAAGCTCTGACCTTGAGCAGCCATGACAAAGCCTTTACTCTCTGGCTTTAGTCCTGAGCTCCGTAGCCACTGATGGGTGTGCTTCTGGTCTACATCAACTTGTTTACTATGGGCTGTATATTTGCCATGCAGAGGTTTTTGTTCTCACCTATCAACCAATTGATCAAACGGATTTTGCTTTGCCATTGGTTTCATCCTCTTTGCAACAACAGTTACCGGACTTCTATCATGCTGTCCAACCTGAGTATTATTATTATTATTATTATTATTATTATTATTATATGGTGGCGAGCTGGCAGAATTGCTAGCACCCCGGGCGAAATGCTTAGCGGTATTTCGTCTGTCTTCACGTTCTGAGTTCAAATGCTGCCGGGGTCGACTTCGCCTTTCATCCTTTCGGGGGTCGATAAATCAAGTACCAGTTACCAGAAAAATTAAGTACCAATACCAAGTCAATGTATTCGACTGGTCCCCTGCCCCAAAATTTCAGGCCTTGTGCCTATAGCAGAAAGGACAATTATTATTATTATTTACAAGTGCTGTGTTGGCAGTGAGTTCAAAGTTTCGGCCTGTTAGTCTTCATCGGAAATAATGAGTAACGAATATGTGCCCCACAAAAAGTATAGAGTAATCCTTCAGTTGAATATAAACATTAATATATACATATACATAATATATATATATATATATATATATACGTACATATATATATATTTATATACGTACATATATATATATTTATATACGTACATATATATATATTTATATACGTACATATATATATATATATTTATATACGTACATATATATATATATATTTATATACGTACATATATATATATATATTTATATACGTACATATATATATATATATATTTATATACGTACATATATATATATATATTTATATACGTACATATATATATATATATTTATATACGTACATATATATATATATATTTATATACGTACATATATATATATATTTATATATGTACATATATATATATATATATATTTATATATATATATATATATACACATATACATATATACATACATATATGCATATATATATGCATACAAACACACACACACACACACACACACACACACACATATATGTATATATATATATATATACGTATATATATAAATATATATACATACACACACACGCACTTATCAGAAAACTGGCCAAATTAGATGTGTTGAAAGGTAATTTATTATTATAATTTTTGTTGTCGTTGTTGTTGTTGTTGTTGTTGTTGTGGCAATGAGCGTCCACTGCGTACATGTTGGTCGCTGAGATGAAGGTGGCGAGTGCTGATGTTGTTGCTAGGCAGATGTAAGATTTCCTGAATATTTCCCACGACCACCATTTTTCACTGCAGATAGAACTCAACCCCCTACAACGTCCCTTCTTTTCGCACTTATGCGCTCCCCCCCCCACACATATACACATGCACACACACACACACACACATACTCACACAAACATACCAAAACTAGGAACACATGAAATAAAGTTTTTTAGAAAATAAATTTGAAATATCATGACCCGATGTGAAAGTTATTATTAAATCAAACCAGATAAATAAATAAATAAATAAATAAACAAATAAATTACAATGTTAAAGAAAATTGCCAGCAGGTTTGGCAAGGAAGGAAGGTGACGAAAGAAACAGAGTTCCTTAATGCAAATGCTTGGTTTGGAATCACCAAGTTCTTTTCCTTGTAAATACATTTTTTTCTTTTCTTTTTTACTTGTTTCCGTCATGTCACTGCGGCCATGCGTATTCGTGTGTGTGTATTTGCGTGTATGTGTGTGTGTGTTTTTTATGTATGTGTGTGCAACCATGTCAATATGTACGTCGGTGGGGACTAAACCCTTTTTTTCTGCAGGTACTTGATAACCCTCACGATGCCAAATTTTGTCCATTTTCAAGAGAAGTCGCTACTAGTTACTTTTGAAATCTTCTTTGAACAGTCAGATGTTAGTTTGCCTAGAAAGAAACTATATATATATATATATATATATATATATACATATATACACGACGGGTTTCTTATAGTTTCGCTTTACCAAATCCACTCACAAAGCTTTGGTCGCCCCGAGGCTAAAGTAGAAGACATTTACCCAAGGTGCCACGCAGTGGGACTGAACTCAAAACAATGTGGTTGGTAAGCAAGCTTCTTACCACATGACCACTCCTGCGCCGAGCAAGAGTGGCTACACACACACACACACACACACACAGACACATATATCTATATTTACATATAAGAGACAAGTTGTACGTACGCCGCATATATATATATATATATATATATATATATATATATATATATATATATATATATATATATATATATAAATAATACAGAATTGGACAAGAACGCAAAACATCAAGACAAGTTAGGTGATACAAGAAAGGGACAAAACATCCAGATAGACGATACAAAGAAAACATAGAGTTTTCTCTCTTCAGTCGAGATCCAGATTATCCTTGCAACTTCCTCAAGCTACGGTTTTTTCCCACAGTCTCCCTCTGCACAATATCATTCACAACTTTGGGGGTCGACACGTGCCTCTGCTAAGAAGCACAAGCCACGATATATTTTGTAGTGGAATTTCGGGATTGTGAAGTGAATTTCTTTAGTGTTTGGCCTTGCCTGCTTCCATACATTCCTCACGCGTACTTCACTCGCTCCTTATTTCTTATTTAAACATATTTAGTCAGGCATTTTATTTAAAAAAAAAACAAGAGAGAATGATAATTTCACTTGTGTGACAAATCGTATCGTTCGTTATCTCCACCAAAAGTCTCGTGAGAAAACGTTTATTTGAAAAAAAAAAAAAAACTCCGTAAGGGGTCAAAAACAATTTCATCAAATAGTATGACCTCACAAAAGTAAAAGTAGAAAAAAAAAATTAAAGAAAAGAAAAGGTTCGTGCTGATAAAAAAAATATAATAATCTCAGGCGTAGAACGAACTAATGAAATAATCGGTCCCTGTATTTTGGGGATAAATTGCTTATTGTATGAGATTGTTCACGTTTCATTGTTCTCAGCAGAAAGAAAGAAAGATAGAGAAATATACCAATTAAACATTCCATGTTTATTATCTAATTGGGACATAGTGAGAGGAGGAGGAGAAGGAGGAGGTGGTGGGGCAAGCCTCGTTCTAGCCTTCATTGCAGCGAAATA
>NC_142951.1:14911745-14914245 GCF_046866305.1 Octopus bimaculoides | reverse complement strand
CTGTTTACACGAACGTTTTCTTCTTTTCGGACAAAACCCTTTGTAACCTTCGTCCTGTCTTTGTCCTTACATGTTTTTAATTTATATCAGCCCTTGTGGCCAATAAAACAGAATTAATTATTATTATTATTATTATTATTATTATTATTATTATTATTATTATTAAGGCAGTGAGTTAGCGGAATCGTTAGCACGCCGGGCGAAATGCCTGGTGGTATTTCTCCCGTTGCTCTGTTCTGAGTTCAATTTCCACCGAGGTCGACTTTGCCTTTTATCCTTTCGGGGTCGATAAAATAAGTACCAGTGAAACACTGAGGTCGATGTAATCAACTCGTCCCCTCCCCCAAAATTGCTGCCCTTGTGGAAAAATTTGAAACCATTAGGGGCGTTTGTGTCAAACGCCGTTCGATGAAAAGTGAGAGGGGTGGTTCCAGCCAAACAAAAGAAAGGAAATGGTTGAGAGATAGGGTGGTTGTGTGGTAAGTAGCTTGCTTATCAACCACATGGTTCTGGGTTCAGTCCCACTGCGTGGCATCTTAGGCAAGTGTCTTCTACTATAGCCTCGGGCCGACCAAAGCCTTGTGAGTGGATTTGGTAGACGGAAACTGACAGAAGCCTGTCGTATATATGTATATATATGTGTGTGTGTTTGTGTCTGTCCCCCCCCCCCCAACATCGCTTGACAACCGATGCTGGTGTGTTCACGTCCCCGTAACATTAGCGGTTCGGCAAAAGTGACCGATAGAATAAGTACTAGGCTTACAAAGAATAAGTCCACCATCACCATCACCACTTAGAAGGTCCCACTTGTTGAAGGCCCTCCTTCCGATGATTGAACCCCGTCCTCCCTCCAAGCCCGACCGCACGCCGACTGTTTGTCTCTGGTTGTCTTTGATACAATTTAAAAACCTATCGATGGCGCCCGGAGGCTTTATTGACGGGTCACACTGCATAAAAGAGGAGAGTGGGAGGAAGAGGAGATGGACAATAAGGACGAGGAAAAGGGGGAGGAAAAAGGACAAGAAGGAGGAGTCGTGGGGTGAGGATGGGGGGGGGTGTAGGCACCCAAGCTGTGGGTTAGCGTTTCGTCAACCTTTCACACTGATGCTGCACTTGACATTTCATACACCCTGTTGTTTCGTAAGGTGATGGAGGTGGTGGTGGGCGCGCTAGTAGTGGTGGTAATGGTTGTGGTGGTAGTGGTGGTTGTGGAGGTAGTGGGATAGTGGTGGTGATAGTGGTAGTGGTGGTGGTGGTGGTTGTTGCGGTTGTGGTAGTGGTGGTCGTCGTTTTGGTGGTGGTTGTGGTGGTAGTAGTGGTCGTCGTTGTGGTAGTAGTAATTGCAATGGTGGATGGCAGCACACGTGACAGTGACGGCGTCCGTGCTGGCAGTAGTAGCGTTGTTGATGGAGGGGGTGGGGTAGTAAAATAACAATATATGATACGGAGCAGCAGCAGCAGCAACAACAACAACAACAACAGCAGCAGCAGCAGTAGTAGTAGTAATAACCTTCGTCATGTTATGATGTTAATGATGATGACCATGATAATGATGAAGGTACTGGTGGTGGAGGCGGAGGAGGTGGTGGTGGCAGAGGTGATATTGATGATGACGGAAGCGACATTGGATATGCATAGTAGTAGTAGTAGTAGCAGTAGTAGTAATAGTAGTAGTGGTGGTGGTAATAGAGGTAGTAGCAGCAGCAGCAGTAGTAGTAGTAGTGGTGGTGGTAGTAGTAGTAGTGGTGGTAGTAATAATAGTAGTTGTAGTAGTAGCGCTAGAAGGAAGAAAGAGGGAGAAGGATGTGACATACATACATACATACATACATACAAACTCACACACATGCATGAATGCATGTATGCATGCATGTATGCATGTATGTATGCATGCATGTATGTATGTATGTATGCATGCATGTATGTATGTATGTATGTATTTAAGGTCACCAGTTGAACGACCTTACCAGCAATGATATCTAATGTTCTCAATATCTAATTTGGTTCGACATTTTTTTTTCTGATGTCACAGGAATATCGGAATTCACTCCAAACTCCACACCACCTTCACCCACACATCCCCTCTTTCTCTTCCTTTCTATCCACTCCTCTCTCCCTCCCTCCTTCCCTCCCCTGTCACTTTACGTCTTTTGGCTCTCTGCCCCCCCCCTCTATCTCTGTTGGTCTCGTTTTTCTCTATTTCTCTTGATGCGACAATTCATCTCAACGAGTCGAATTAACTAGGGATGGGGGCCTAACGCCATCGTTCAACTTGTAAGGAATATATATATATATATATATATGTATATAGTGAGAATTTACGAAAAAAAACAGAAGACGAAGACGGGCGTGTAAACAACAAACAGATGTATTAGTCTAACGCTCAGAAAGTAAGAAAGTCTTTCATGTTTCGAGCCTACGCTCTTCATCAGAAAGGAACACAGATATTAATAGAGAGAGAAAATAAAAAAGGTTTAGTGGCTAGCGATATTACTCTTTT
>NC_142951.1:14904245-14906745 GCF_046866305.1 Octopus bimaculoides | reverse complement strand
TTGTTAATGCTGTTGATTGTTCTTTTTACAGCCATTTCTGCTGCCGTTATTGTTGTTGTTGTTATTATTGTTGTTGTCTTCAATGTGTCTAAGATATTTTATTTATAATCTCTACCGAGTCAAAATTAGATCTGGTAGCTTTATTCTTAATGTTCTACATTTTACACACACTCGCACACACATGGAATACATCAGAGTATATATGTGTGTGTATATATATATATATATATATATATATATATATATATATATATATATATATATATATATATATATATATATATGGGTGTGGGTGGGTGTGTTCACATATATATGTATATATACTTGTGCATATATATGAACATTACATATATATATATATATATATATATATATATATATATATATATAGATGTTATAAATTTAAATTATGGTTGTGTATATACGCGTGTGGTGTTACAGTTACAGCCTATTTTGCATTTCTTAAGTGTTTCTATTTTCGCTCAGAGTTGTAAAATATCTTCGCCTCTCTTTTTACCCGTCTGTCTGTGCTCACACACACACACACACACATATATATATATACACACACACACGTATACAAACTTGTACATGTATATTTATTTATTCATATAATGAGGGCGAAAAATCTTGGGCGTGAAGGTTCTATTCTTTCATTGCATCTGTTACACGCGTTTCAGTCTACGCTAGCTAGATGATGACACTCTATAAACGCAACCCTTAAACGGATTGCGTTTATGGACACTTCCTCCGGACACAAGGAAAAAATTCTTGTGTGTGAGGAAAATGTTCGGTTTTAATTATGTACGCTGAACTTATGTTACATTTATAGTTTGCATTTATTGTGTGACATTATTCAGTTACCGAACACTGAAACATACGTAATAAATGTAATAAATGAATATCCATTGCATGCCCGTGAAGGTTTTTCATTGCTTCTTTTGTTTTTTCTCTCATATGCTTTTTATATTAGATTTTAGCCTTTCTCACACCACTTATTATTTACTCATAACAGCTGCAACTTGAACGGTAAAATTGTCGCGCAGTGCTGTGATAGGAATTTATAAGAATATAGCTACATTCCTTTTCTGCTTTCGGTGAGCGAAAAAAAAAATGGGATGCGAAATACTCCTGCCGAACCATTTCGCAGTTTGTTGACTGCTCCTCTGAAGAAACGTTTTTCGAAGTTGATTTCAATAAATCTAATCTATCTCTCTTTCTATCTATCTATCTATCTATTTATTTATCTATCTATCTATCTATCTTCCTTCTTCCCCTCTTTATATTTATTCATCCTCCTAACTTAGCAACCGACTTCTGTTACTCTGCCCATATATGTAACGAACTGATTTTCTACGCACAAGGCCTGAAATTTTGGGGGAGGGGGCCAGTCAATTAGATCGACCCCAGTACGCAAGTGGTACTTCATTTATCGACCCCAAAAGGAGGAAAGGCGAAAAGGATTTCGCCCGGTGTGCTAACGTTTCTAATTTCTTTATTGCCCACAAGGGGCAAAACATAGAGGGGGACAAACAAGGACAGACAAAGGGATTAAGTCGATTAGATCAACCCCAGTGCGTAACTGGTACTTAATTTATCGACCCCGAAAAAAATGAAAGGCAAAGTCGACCTCGGTGGAATTTGAACTCAGAACGTAAAGACAAACGAAATACCGCTAAGCATTTCGCCTGGCGTGCTAACGTTTCTGCTAACTCGCCGCCTTTTACATAACGGATATTGGCATTATTATTAATGAAATACACGTAAGATGACGCCACTAAAAGGCTTCAGCGTTTTCTCTCTCTGCATGTACTCTGTGATCTTTCTGACTAAAAAAGACCTGTGACAGGAAGTGTGGACATTAATAGGGGTTCTCCTCTCGGTTTTTCCTTTTGATATGTAGGAACGTACATTGAGTTGTTCTTAATATTGATTATGTGTCATACAACTTAAATCACACTGTGTTTGCGCGCGAGTGCATACATGTATGTATTTGTATATAAACTAACACACACACACACACACACAATATATATATATATATATATATATATATATATATATATATATATATATATATATATACATATAAATATATATATATATATATAATTAATACAATAATAGGATAAACTCTTACATAAGAATTTATCAAGTAGTTATCGTGAAAGAAATTCATAGGGAAGAATCTATCGTTTTTCCCTAAATCATATTCATTTATTTATATATATATATAAGGGCATAACTAAACAAGAATGCCTCACGTTAACTACCATAATAAACACATTTTTACCGAATGCGACGAAATGCAGCCTTCAAAGAAGCTAGCCTTTTAAAAACAGACTTAACTATGGATCGCCGATTTCATGATTATTATAATGATATATAATCTTCACTCGTCAGTATAGTATAGTCAAGACACATAGAAATAAATGAAAAACGAAAAAAACAATATATATATATATATATATATATATATAAAAGCCAGTAACAGATTCCT
>NC_142951.1:14873756-14891256 GCF_046866305.1 Octopus bimaculoides | reverse complement strand
GATGAATCCTAGAGCGAAATTTGTTAACTAAAAACTAGAATATGTGAGGAATATGAAGGGGCTGGTGTTTCGGTAGCCAGAGTTACCGAAAAATCGAGCAGTTGCGAAGGCACGCAGCTAAGAATAAACTTAGTGCATAATTATTTCGTTTTGGAATAAATACTTTGTCGCCATCTGTCGACGCAAAAAGCATGGGAGAGTTGCAAAAGCTAGAAAACTTGAAAAGGGCAGCGACGAAGTGGTTCATCTGTTAGATTTAACTGCAACGCAACATATTGTTGTCGTTTCACGAACAGAAATTACAGTCGCTTTAACTCAATCAGTAGAAATCTTGTCACCAACAACAACAGTATCAACAGCAGTGGTTTTTGGTCCTAACACAAAAAAAACGATAAACTGAAAACTTTTTTTTATCTAATTATAAAACCATTGATATGAAATATTTTCTCGAACAAGGGCGAACAACAAAGATAAACCAACGGGCAGATGCTTAGCTCCAGTTTGGTGCCTTTTTACCACGACGCTGTGTTCAGCCTTTTGTCCACATTTTAATATATGCGAGTTAATTTGGAAAAATCTCACAATATTTATCAATAACTCCCGTGGTATCAATAACTCCGTGATGAAGAAATTCAAAGAGCTGCTGCCAAGGTAAATTCGGTTTATAGATACCAAGAAAGAGTACAAGAGCAGACAAGACAGGGTAGTTCAAAACCTCTACTGGCTACTATGTTGTAAGTATGGATATGAGGTTTGGTGCTTGGTACCAACATACACCAGAAAAGGTAATGGACGAAAAGGGGAAAACAAAAATCCTCTGGGACTTTGACTTTCAGACAGACAAGGTGTTAGAACACCAAAGGCTGGATATAGTAACCTTTAGGAGGGACAAACAAGGGTACCTAATAATTGACGTAGCAGTGCCAGGAGATCAACATATCATCATGAAAGGAAGAGAAGAGGTTGATAAATATGGAGGCCTGAGAATTGAGATCGCTAAGATGTGGCAGCTACAAGAGTCAAACATAAAGGTTATCCCTATTGTCATCGGAGCATTGGGTTCGATACCACCCAACCTGAAAAAAAAAACATCTGAAAACCTTAGAAATACCCTACAATCTAGATGTATTGCGAAAGTCAGCATTACTTGGAACTGCACGCATCTTGCGTAAAGTTCTGTTTGTCTGAGGACCTTGTTGTGACTTGACAAACGGTACAAAACCTCCGGTAGACACATCTTCAATCAGCAACCTCACGATATTGTATACAGTGTGACGTCTATAATAATAATAATAATAATAATAATAATGGTTTCAAATTTTGCCACAAGGGCAGCAATTTTAGGGAAGGTGTTAAGTCGATTACATCCAGTGCTCAGCTGGTACTTATTTTATCGACCCCCGAAAGGATGAAAGGCAAAGTCGACCTCGGCGGAATTTGAACTACGGACGAAATGCTGCTAAGCGCTTCGCCTGGCAATGTTAATGATTCTGCCAGCTCACCACCTTAGACAAAAGTAAAGGTTAAAAGATGGCACCAATACATTCACTTCCACCAAAACAACCATCTCAACTACATCCACCACCACTACCACCACCACTACCACCATGAGAACAATCATCATCATCATCATCATCACTACTATTTTCAACAGCACCATAACATCTGTCACCATCACTACCACCACCACCACTGCAACCACCACCACTACGACCACCACAACAACCATCACCACAAATGTTGCTACTGTAACTGCAGTAACATGCACAGAGACTACTACTACTACTACTACTACTACTACTACTGCTGCTGCTGCAACAACAGCACCATCTACAGAGACGACAACAAATACAGTTCCATATGCAACAATGGTAACAGCAACAAGAACAAGAACAACTTCATCTGGAACTTCGAAACTCAGGCATTCAGTTCCACTAAAGATGGTTGCTACAACAATTAGAAAAAAACAAAACAAAACAAAACAAAATAAAACAAAAGCAAATAATACAAATAATATCTCACCCTCCCCCCTATTCTTCTTGAAAGACGTTTGGTGGAGTGGAGGGTTGCTTTTTTGGTTTTTGTTGGTAAAAAACATGGTTTCGGATTTTTGTTTGAGGAAATATCTTCATAAAAAAAGATACGAAACAGAAAAGCAGACAGAAGACTATGCACACACACACACACACACACACACACATATCCGCACACACACAAGAACACACACATGCACACACACACACACACGCACACACACGCACACACACACATGACAAGATTTTTAGGAAAATTGTCTCTCTGATAAAACCATTAAGCAATGTCTGCTGACATGTTTTGAATATGAAACCATACACACACACACACACACACACACACACACACACACACACACACATACACACATATGCACGCGCAAATAATACAACGAAGACACATACACACACGCATGTATACACTCATACGCACTCACACACACACACACATGCTCGCACGCTCACACACGCCAAATAGCTTGTGCATACACACAATACATCGAACACACATAAGCACACACACACATGCACACACACTCACACACACACAGACACGCGCCCACACACACAGACACACAAACACAGACACATACACACACAGGGACACACACACACAAACAGGCACATACACACACAGGGACACACACTGACGCACACGCGCACACACACACACATATACACACTCACGCAGAGGCATATACACACGCATATACACACACACACATACACACATTTACGCATACACACACATACGCATATACACACGCACACGCATATACACACGCACACGCATATACACACGCACACGCATACACACACACACACACGAGACCCTACGAAAGATCCCCCTTCAAGTCCATACTATCGAAATACAGAAAAGTCAACAAACCTTTTAGAAGAAATCAAAAACAAGTCACTGCTTTCAGATTAGACGTAAAATAAAACAAATGTTTTCGCTACGTCTTGCTTCCCACCAGACTCCAACCATGCCCCTCCCCTCGCCCCACTTCTAATATTTACCTTAGAAAGAAACAATGACAGCTTAACACGTTTACAATATTACAGGGGCAGTTTTTATAAGGCGGCGAGCTGGCAGAATCGTTAGCACGAAATGCTTAGCGGTATTTCGTCTGCTGTTACGTTCTGAGTTCAAATTCCGCTGAGGTCGACTTTGCTTTTCATTCTTTCGGGGGGTCGATGAATTAAGTACCAGTTGCGTACTGGGGTCGATCTAATCGACTTAACCCCTTTGTTTGTCCCTTCTATGTTTAGCCCCTTGTGGGCAATAAAGAAATAAGAACCGTTAGCATGCCGGACGAAATGCTTAACGGTATTTCGTCTATCTTGATGTTCTGAGTTCAAATTCCGCCGAGGTCGACTTTGCTTTTCATTCTTTCGGGGTCGATGAATTAAGTACCAGTTGCGTACTGGCGCGATCTAATCGACTCCCGCCTCCCCCAAAATTTCGGGCCCTATGTTTAGAGTAGAAAAGAATCGTTAGCACGCCGGGAGAAATGCTTAGCGGTATTTCGTCTGTCTTTACGTTCTGAGTTCGAATTCCACCGAGGTCGACTTTGTCTTTCATCCTTACGGAAACGATAAAATAAGTACCAGTGGAGCACTGGGGTCGATGTAATCGACCTGCACCCACCTCTCAGGAACTGCTAGCCTTGTGCCAAAATTTTAAACCATTATTCTTTTCTACTCTAAGCACAAGGCCAGAAATTTTGGGGGAGGAGGCCAGTCGACTAGATCGCCCCAAGTACGCAACTGGTACTTAATTTATCGACCCCGAAAGAATGAGAGGCAAAGTTGACCTCCGCGGAATCATTTGAAACCATTATTATTGGCGCAAAGGCAACGAGCTGGCAGAAACGTTAGGACGCTGGGCGAAATGCTTAGCGGTATTTCGTCTGCTGTTACGTTCTGAGTTCAAATTCCGCCGAGGTCGACTTTGCCTTTCATCCTTTCGGGGTCGATAAACTAAGTACCAGTTACGCACTGGTGTCGATGTAATCGACTTAATCCGTTCGTCTGTTCTTGTTTGTTCTCTCTATGTTTAGCCCCTTGTGGGCAATAACGAAATAGGTATTTCGTCTGCTGTTACGTTCTGAGTTCAAATTCTGCCGAGGTCGACTTTGCCTTTCATCCTTTCGGGGTCGATTAAATAAGTACCAGTTACGTACTAGGGTCGATATAATCGACTTAATCCCTTTGTCTGTCCTTGTTTGTCCCCTTTATGTTTAACCCCTTGTGGGCAATAAAGAAATAAGAAACGTTAGCACGCCGGGCGAAATGCATAGCGGTATTTCGTCTGTCTTTGCGTTCTGAGTTCAAATTTCGGCGAGGTCTCCTGGGGCTAAATTACAGCATGCAATCAATGAAATCCATAATTTTCAAATTTTATCCTGCGATTTTGCTGTTGCAAAGGGCTAAAAAGGAAAACTTCCCAGAAACATTTGCGGTGGACAAAAGACGATCCAGAATCAGCATATTCTTTCGATGATGACAACTTTGCCTTTTAATCCCTTCTTCTTCTTCGTCGTCGTCGTCGGTGGTGGTGGTGGTGGTTAAATAGGTACCAACTGGGCATTGGCGACGATGTAATCGACTAGTTACCCCTACTCCGCTTCTTAAGATGTCAGGCCTTGTGCCCCTGTAGTAGAAAGTATGCTGCGTGCTTTTGGCAATAATTCGTGAAATCTGCTACGAAAGAAACGGTTGAGCGAAACCTTGTAGGACACGAATTCCCATGAAAAACTTGTTTGAAAATAGGTTGTGTATGCGTGTGTTTGTGTGTGTGTGTAGGGTGTGTAGGGTGTGTGTGTGGATAAACCTATACACACAAACTTTAGGTGTGTGTTTATGTGTATAGGTGTGTGTGTGTGTGTGTGTGTGGATAAACTTGCACTCGATGAGCAGAGAGAGAGGGAGAAAGTAAGAGAGAGAGAGAGAAAGAGGAAAGAAAGAGGAAAGAAAGAAAGAAAGAAAGAGAGAGAGAGAAAGTATGAGAGAGAGAAAGAGAGAAAGTAGGGGAGCGAGAGAGAGTAAGAAAGAGAGAGAGTAAGAAAGAGAGAGAGTAAGAGAGAGAGAAAGAGAGTAGGGGAGCGAGAAAGAGAAAAATTAAGAAAGCAAGAGCGAGAGAGAGAAAGACAGAGAAAGAAAGAAAGAGAGAGAGGGGTGGAGAGAGTGACTTGAAACCCAGGTCAACAAAAACGTGTGAATTGTAAGCGGCACTTGAAAAGTCAAGTAGTTAAACCCACAAAGGGAGAGAAATGTTATAGCAATTGAATGGGCACCGCTGACGGAATTCTACATCACAATTATTGCAAAACCGGAACCATTTCTTTCTTCTTTTGTTTTCGTTTTCCGTTATCGTTTTTTTTTTTTTTGGTTTTCCTTATTTTCTTTTGGTTTGTGAATGACAAACTTATGAAACCCAATCCAGCTTGTTATCTTATTTACAACGACACACTTTTGCTTCAACTGTACATCACAAACAATTTCTGTTTACACGTTCTTTTACTCTCTTATTCGTTCCAGTCATTTGACTGCGGCCATGCTGGAGCACCGCCTTTTAGTCGAACAAATCGTCCCGAGGACGTCTTCTTTGTAAGCCGAGTACTTATTCTATCGGTCTCTTTTGCCGTTGGTCGGGGGAAAAACACAGACACACAAACGTATGCACACTCATATATATATATATATATATATATATATATATAATACAAATAATATGTGAGTATATGCATATATACGTACATGTATGTACATGCCTACATCTACATGTATATATAGATACATATCTGGGTACGGGACGTCACAAGAAAACGTGGGCAAAATGAGAAACAGAACATAAACAGAGCACAGAAAACACACAGGCCACAAAGAGAACATTTCCTTCATCAGCTGCCACCATTCTAAAATTAAGCATATATATATATATATATATATATATATATAATCAGAAAATGGAGAAAACCCCAGATTAACAAACACATTGATTGGACCACATTTATAGCTTATTTTTTAATACAAAGTATGACAAACAAATAGGTGACATAACAAATCTGACGACCGTTTTCGCATCCGTTGTCAAACGCTGTCAATAAATAATTGCGAAAATAAAATTCTTCATCTTCATTTTATTTTCCCAATTATTTATAGACAGCGTTTGGCAACGGATGCAGAAACGGCCGTAAGATTTATTATGTCACCTACTTGCTATGTCATGCTTTGTATTAAAGAATAAGCTATAAATGTGGTCCAATCGATGTGTTTGTTAATCTGGGGTTTTCTCCATTTTCTGATTATTTGTATTTGTTCCTTGATAAACTTTTGTTTATCTCGTTGTTACCTGCACATAGTGTGTCTGTACATCAATACCCGGGGATAACGATAATACATACGGATATCTTATCCCTTATTCGATTATTATAACAGCTAACTCTGTTTACATTATTTATATATATATATATATATATATATATATATATATATGTATATATAATACTAGACTTATCTCCAGTCCTTATCACTATTCTATCTAAGTAAGACTTGAACCTTCCGTCGCCACTCATCCAGGTCCACTCTGGGACGTTCGGATGGTCAAGTCTGTAACGATCTGCCAGCTGAAAACGCTTAAGCAGATCTACGGGACGTGAGTTTACTTTCCTATGGATCGAGCCAACGCTGTCGATAGCGTTATAGTCTCCTAATACCACTAATGTCTTCGACGTCATGAAAAAGTTCTCTAGGCGCCGATAAAAATCAGTTTGAAATCCTCTAGCATAAGGTGCATAGATCCCGATCAACCTGAAGGCCTTACTGCTGTATGTCACATCAAGGACGACCAGTCCACCTTCTGGGTCTACATAGACTGTACTTGTCCGCAGAGCCAAGCCATTTCGAACCAGTACTACTACACCCCCTCGCCCTCCGGTCCGGCTAGGAGACATGATTTTCTTATAGTCATTCAGGAGGGGCGAGAAGGCTTGTAGACCGTCCAGCTTGATCTCTGTAGCAACCATCACATGCATGTCGTGTGATCTGAGGTTAAGTGTAGTCATTCAAAACAAAACAAAAGCAAGGGTTCTACTTACTCTTTGACTTTTCCTTTTGTTGATGTTGGGGGCTAACCTCACCACGTGTGAGGCAGCCCTTTCCTCCTGCTCCTTCAAAAACTCCTTCAAATACCGCGGAAGGTATTTTTTCGATGTGGGACAGTACGTTTTGTAAACGACTGTCCTTCTTTTCATATTTTCAACACTAGGGGAGGGTGAGATCTTTATATCCCCACCCTCCTCTTTCATTCTTTCAAAAAGCTCGGAGAGCTTCTCCGTTTCTATCATCACGTTTTCACGTGATACAGCGGCTATTGCCGAAAACTTTTTTGCTGGCCCATCCAGCGGTTTTATTTGATGAATTATTTCGACCGACATACTCGGTCGAAATTAATTCTTACACGCAAAAATTTTCAATTCTTTTCCCTAAAAACGGGAAACCTATGTTTTTTTTTTTCCTATTAAAGAGGATACCAGTTCAAATCCTACCCCCGCGGGGTGTGTAGTAGTAGTAGAGCTTGTAATGCGCTCACTTTTTCGAAAACGGGAAACCTATAATCTGTTTTTTCCCCTCTTAATGAGGACAATAGTTCAAATACAGCGGCTTAAGTTCAATTTCCCACACAACACAGAACACATTAAAGACGTGAAACCTATATTTTTTGTTTTTTTCCTCTTAAAGAGGATACCAGTTCAAATCCTACCACAAGCTTATTTTTTGAAAACGGGAAACCTATAATCTGTTTTTTTTTTCTCCTCTTAATGAGGAATATAGTTCAAATAATAAGCCTACAACGGCTGAAGTTCGATTTCCCCCACAGCACAGAACACATTAAAGACGGGAAACCTATATTGTGTTACTTCCTCTTAAGGAGGATACCAGTTCAAAAACAAATAACAATTCAGATCCCATCCCCGCTGGGGGGGGGGGGGGCAACGATAAGCCTACAACGGCTTTAAAATGTTCAATTTTTAGCACACAATGATGCCAAAATGGCTTTACACAGACAATTACTTTCTCCCGTCACCGGGGAAAGGCACAAACAATGTCAACAGTTCAACAATTTAACAATTTTCGACAATTCGAAAATGTGGACAAAATGGTGAAACCGTATGGCATATTACCAGTGAATGTACGCCACCAGCTCAGCGGGAATATAAGAGACGTCATGGCAATATAGCAAGGATTGTCCATTGGACACTTTGCAACAAGTAAGGACTTGAGAGAGCAAAAAAGTGGAACGAACATAAACCCGAGAGCATCGTCGAAAATGATAATGCAAAGATCCTATGGGATTTTATGATTCAGTGCGACCATGAGACAGAGAATTGGAGACCAGACAAGGTATGCAACAAGGAAGAAAGAAAAGTCGATTGATATGACAGGTTAGCTTGGGAGGTTAAGCTGTTGTGGTAGCTGAAAAAGGTGGTAGTAGAACCAATAATTGTCGGAGCCCTGGGAACAGTGAGTAAAAATCTTGATAAGTACATGGAACAAGTAGGGGCTGCAATAATGGTGGAGCACTTGCAGGAAACAGCACTGTTTGGAACAGGTCGAATACTCCCGAAGGTGCTCGAAAAATAAGATGTGTTACCTTAGTTCACTGGTAGTGAACAGCTGGAACCGTAGTACATCTCCAGCGTTAGAAGCTGCGAAAAGACAATAAATAATAATGATAATAATAATAATAATAATGATAATGGTTTCAAATTTTGCCACAAGAGCAGCTTTTTGGGCGGGGAAGGAATGAGTCGATTACATCGACCTCAGTGTTCAACTGGTACTTATTTTATCGATCCCGAAAGGATGAACGGTAAAGTCGACCTCGGCGGAATTTGAACACAGAACGTAGCGACACACGAAATACTGCCAAGCATTTCGCCCAGCGTGCCAACGACTCTGCCAGCTCGCCGCCTAAATAATAATAATAATGATGATAGTATTATTATTATTATTATTATTATTATTATTAATAATAATAATAATAATAATAATAATAATAATAATAATAATAATAATAATAATAATAATAATAATAATAATAATGGGTGAGACTTGGAGTCAACTTGTACAAATGCAAAGCAAGTCAAACATAAAATAATAATAATAATAATAATAATAATAATAATAATAATAATAATAATAATAATAACAGCAACAACAACAACAACAACAACAACAACTAATAATCATTTAATAGCGCAAGTGAACCTTTAAATATGATATAGTAAATGTTAGGCTTATTTTAAAAGTGCACTTTAAAATTTGTAAACAAAACGTGAAGTATGTTATATTACGTTCTTAAAACAGCGGATATAATTTACATGAGCACATACAGAGAGAGAGGGGGAGGGAGAATGAGAGAGAGATGGAGGAGAAGGGATGTGAGAATACGAGAGAGAAAAGGAAAAGAAGGGAGAGACACATTTCTTAAGAAACCGCTGTCACGTGATCGTGGAATTCATTCCACTTTTTATAGTTTGTCGCCATCATCATAGGAATTATTTTGAACTTGTCGCGTTAGTTTCTTTTCAACAAAGAGAAATGAAGGAGCAGCGACACGTTAAACACACGCAGGGGGGGGGGGGGGGGGCACGGGCACTTACGCACGCGCACACACACACACACACACACACACATACACATTCACAAACACCTACTTAGACACTCACTCACTCACACAGGCATACGCACTAACAGATTTAAACAGAAAGGTTCACACACCCTTTACATATAAATACACACACACACACTTACACATACATACACATGCATGTACGTATATATATATATATATATATATATATATAGAGAGAGAGAGAGAGAGAGAGAGAAATATTGATGTTTCTAAGTCTCTCTAAAGGAGACTACGGCAGCGGTACTGGATATTAATAGTTATCGTCAAGCCAACATGGCAGTCCCCAAAAAAGGACGAATGCTGCCGTTGGTTAGCTCCAAGAGGCCATCGCCTCTAGCTAGCTATGTGACACACGAACCTGTGTCCATTATAACCTTCGAACAGGGGAGGTCAGCCGCTTCCCCTTGTTGGTCTGGCATCTACAGACTAGTTTCGGGATATTAATAGTTATCGCCAAGCCAACATGGCAGTCCAAAAAATAGGACGATTGCTGCCATTGATTAGCTCCTTCGTTGAGTGTCTTCTACTGTAGGCTCGGACCGACCAAAGCCTTGTGAGTGAATTTGGTTGACGGGAATCAAAAGAAGCCCGTCGTATATATATATATATGTGTGTGCGTGTGTGTGTGTGTATTGATGCATGTGTGTATGTATTGATGCATGTGTGTCTGTGTGTCTGTGTTTGACACCACCATCACGGCTTGACAATCGGTGTTGGTGTGTTTACGTCCGCGTAAATTAGCGGTTCGGCAAAATAGACCGATAGAATAAATATCAGGCTTAAAAATAAGTCCCGGGGTGGATTAGTTCGACTAAAACCCTTCAAGTCGGCGCTCCAGCATAGCTGCAGTCACCTGACTGAAACAAGTAAAAGAATAAAAGAATCGAGCAAAAAATATTTGCATTCCCATCAGCAGCTGCCAAACGGATATCATCATGGTTTTGACACCTGAGATGTACCCTTCAATTCGGCGATGTCCACAGTGTTAAAATTATAAATGCTGCCCGGGAATTCACCAGCTTATTACTACAAATAACAAAAGAGCAAACAAATAGCGGTAAGTTATAGCTACAAACTAGTATCTATAACAAAGAACTTATTTCAAAAACGACATTCAAACTGTACAACAAGCATAAACTACTAAATACTTTGCTTCTCAATCAACATCGCATCATGAATATGATATCACACTTAATAACGACGAGTGGAATAGTACATCTTGTAAACAACGTCCTTGAACCACGCGTGATAGAAAGAAAAGAAGAGAAAGAGAGAGAAAGACAGACATCCAGACAGAGAGACGGAGGAAAGTGGAAAATAGAAATGAAATGATTAACTTGGCAATGGGCGTTATACCAGGATATGCTACAGGAGTCAGTAGGACGGACAGAGAGGCAAGCAGACAGGCAAACAGGCAATGAGGCATTCATGTTGTCAATCAGTCAGATATTCAGATAGACAGACGGACAGACAGACATACGTGCGCGTATATATATATATATATATATATATATATATATATATATATATATATATATATATATATATATATATATATATAAACTGCTAAATTTCTTTAATTAGTACATTTGAACTAAATCTGGTCCTGGGCCCTTCCAATTCGGCATTTTACTCATTACTCATTAATGCACTAGTTAGTCTTAGATCTGGTTACTTCTCACTCACTGCTTCTTTCCTCACTTACTTTAACCATACTGCATCTCCATTATAATTGACTGGTTTATCCCAAATATTACTGCAGAACTTTCTAGTTTCTACATTCGTTCTCCACTATTTATTTGGTGATAAAATCTCCTCCGGTCTATCTCAAATAATCTATTCTGTTGATACTGATCTATTCTTTTTTGATATCTGGAAAGCTTACCTGCTACTGCTATGATACGCTGTTTCAACTTCTCCATGACTATCCCAAATCGTTTCTCTTTGACTAAGTATCTTTTCTCAAAAGAAGATTTAAATCTTGTGTTTTCTTGGACAGTTTCCAGTCTTCTATTCAGTCTTCATTTTATTCTGTAATCTCCTTTTCCGCATTTGCTCTTTTCTAATCTTTCTTTGAGGAATACCTAATCTTCTAGTAACTACTACCTCTCCTGCATAGTGTGACCTATATTTTTAGCATCTGTCCTACTGATAACAGTCATGTCTAACAGCTTCTTTCTGTTAGTACCTTTTAATGCTAGAAATCATTTTCTTTCTTCTTTACCCATTGCGTCCTGCAACTCATCTAAAATCTTCTGATCTTCCTCGCTTAAGTCGCTGGTGTCAGTTGTCCCTTTTTGATCGGTAGTGTTATTATCATTCTTACTTTTAAGTTCTTTGGTTTGAACTGCATCTTCTATGTTGCTGTTTGGCTTTTCTACTGCCTGGTCATTTTTTTCTAGTTCTCTTGTAATTTCTTTCACCTCTAGTGCTGTCATCCACTTTCTTCTCCTAATAGCATTATTTATTATTATTATTATTATTATTGTTATTATTATTATTATTATTATTTATCAATTTATGATTATCATCTGCTTTCTGAATGAACATCTCTTTTTTTTTAGGGGGGAGGGGGCGAGTTTACCTACATATGTTGATGTACATCAAGAAGAAGTTTGCAGAAGGATTTTTAATTGCTTTTTCTTTCCTTTCTTCCCCTGAAAAAACATAACAAAAAAAAAAACGGGAATGGCAGAAGTTGTCTGTGTCAACGCTGTTACGTTTTAACAGACATAATTTTCTCTGTGTATGAACGTACGTACACACACACAAACTCACACGCACGCACTCACACACACATACGTATGACATAAGACGTTCTCTATTTCTATCAATTATTGTACTGCCCCAGTCTCTCTGTTTGTATCTGCCTCTCTCCCCCTCTCTCTTTCTCTCTTTCTCTCTTCCGTCCGCCATTAATTTCACCCCTCTCTCTCCCATCGTTTTCATCTCAGCCATGTCTTTTTCTTGCTTCTCCATCTTGTTTTTTTTCTTTCTTTTCTTTTCGTCTTTTCCCTCCATTTTGATTTTATGTTTAAATTGTGAATTTATTTTGGGAAAAATAAAAATCAATTTTTTTCTTTTATGTCTACAACTGTTGCTTCCTGAATCTGTGAAAATGACCTATTTTACCATTTATATATATATATATATATATATATATAGAGAGAGAGAGAGAGAGAGAGAGAGAGAGAGATACACACACACACACACACACACACACACACACACACACACACACAAACACAAGCACAAACACACACACACACACACACAAACACAAGCACAAACACACACACACACACACACACACAATCATAAAGACACGAAGAGGGCTAGAAAAGATAGCTACCTAGTGAGAAAAACTAAAAAACACCAGCCGAAAAATATAAAAAACTATGTATGTGTGTGTGTGTGTGTGTGTGTGTGTGTGTGTGTGTGTGTGTGTGTGTGTGTGTGTGCATATATATATATATATATATATATATATATATATATATATATATATATATATATATAAATATATATATATATATGTATGTATATATACGTGTATATATATATATATATATATATATATATATATATATATATATATATATATATATATATATATATATATATGTATATACATATATATATAAATTAATGTGTGAGTGTATGTGTGCGTATATATGTGTGTGGGTGTGTGTGAGCACGTCGTGGTCATATTATGTCGTTTCGTTTTCTTTCTTTTTTTTTCCTGCTTTTTTTCCCTTTTTTTTCTTTTTTTGTGCTTTCATGACACTCTAAATCTTTCATTTAACAAATCTGTTCGACGGCAATTATGTGGCTGCCAGAAATGATAAGGGAGAAAGGATGTGATGATAACGATGACAATGGGGACGATTACAGTGATGGCGATGACGATGATGATGATGATGATGATGATGATGATGATGACGACGATGATGATGATGATGGTGATGGTGGTGGTGGTGGTGGTGGTGGTGGAGGTAGGTGGTGCTGGTGGTTCTGATAACGGTCGGTGGTGATGAGTTTGTGGCTGTGATGGTGATGGTTACGGTGGCGGTAGTGATTATAATGGTTAATGTGGTGGTGGTGGTGGTGGTGGTGTTGTTGTTGTTGTTGGTGGTGGTGTTGGTGGTGGTGTTGGTGGTGGTGTTGGTGGTGTTGGTGGTGGTGTTGTTGTTGTTGTTGGTGGTGGTGGTGGTCGTAGTAGTGGTTGTGGTGGTGTTAGTGGTGGTGGTAGTGTTGTTGGTGGTGGTGGTGTTGGTGGTGGTGGTGTTGGTGGTGTTGGTGGTGGTGGTCGTCGTCGTCATCGTAGTAGTGGTTGTGGTGGTGTTGGTGGTGGTGTTGGTGGTGGTGGTGTTGGTGGTGGTGGTGGTGTTGGTAGTGGTGGTGGTGTTGGTGGTGTTGGCGGTGGTGGCTGTGGTAATTATAAGGATTAATGTGGTGGTGGTGGTGGTTGTGGCTGTGGTTGTGGTTGTGGTAGTGGTGGAGGTGGTGGCTGTCGTCGTTGTCGTTGGCGGTGGCTGTGATGACAATGCTTACAGTGATGGTGATGATCATTGTAATAGCGCTTGAAGGTGGTGGAGTTGGCAGAATCGTTTGTACAGGGCAGGCGAGGGATTAGTGTCATTCCAATATTTTGTATGGCGGTGGTGATGTATGATTTGGGGGAAATTTAGCATTTCATCCTTACGGGGTCGATAAATTAAGTACCAGTTGCGTACTGGGGTCGATCTAATAGACTATCCCCCTCCCCCATATTTCAGGCCTTGTGCCTAGAGTATGGCGACCTTCTGTTCAAACTAAGTATGGAAGACATGTTTGCCAATCCAAAACACACAAAGAACTCTTTTACTCTTTTACGTTTGTCTTTTGACTGTAGCCATGCTGGAGCACCGCCTTTAGTCGAGCAAATCGACCCCAGGACTTATTCTTTGGAAGCCTAGTACTTATTCTATCGGTCTCTTTTTGCCGAACCGCTAAGTTACGGGGACATAAACACACCAGCATCGGTTGTCAAGCGATGTTGGCGGGACAAACACATACACACATACATATATATATATATATACATATATACGACGGGCTTCTTTCAGTTTCCGTCTACCAAATCCACTCACAAGGCCTTGGTCGGCCCGAGGCTATAGTAGAAGACACTTGCCCAAGATGCCACGCAGTGGGACTGAACCCGGGACCATGTGGTTGGTAAGCAAGCTACTTACCACACAGCCACTCCTACGCCTCTTAACTTCTCTGAAATATTTATGATTTGACATCCAAATTTTCGTCACATCAATTGCGACCTGGTCACTGACATGATTCCAACCATTATTTCATAAATTAAATGTAGAGGAAAAAATATTTATTGTCATTGATTCTTCTTACTATGGGACTCGAAATTTTGGAGAAAGGAGCAAGTTAATTGATGACATTGACCCTTGTGTATTGTAGAAGTACAACCAATTTGCTGCACATAACAAATTGAACATCTTTCATGGACCTCGCCTTGTGGACCCCATTCCCCCAGGGTCACGTGAACCCCTGTTGAGAACTACGTTGGCTCCTCAACCAGATTAACGAAGTTCTTTTTGATACGAGGTCAAGGACAAAAATCTTTTATACAACATTGTACACTGTAACAAACAGACAATACTACATCAGAACCATTTTCAATATACGAACTTATTTCAAAGATTAATTAAACGCTTAAGCCCACTTAATTCGCTTCACAAATCCTACATCTAATGCGGCACGACACCCCTTCATTTTCTTCCTGTTTTTTCTTCTATTTCTTTTCGTGTGATCTTATATGAAATTTCGGATGTAATTGCTCTGTAAGGGATTTGATCTGGGGTCGTGTTTTGGAACTAAAACAACCGAAGTGTGGAAGATACACGCTTTTTTTTCTTTCTAATTTAGGCGCAGGTGTGGCTGTGTGGTAAGAGGTTTGCTTTCCAACCACAAGGTTCCGGGTTCAGTCCCATTGCGTGGCACCTTGGACAAGTGTCTTCTGCTATAGCCCCAGACTGACCGAAGTCTTGTGAGTGGATTTGGTAGACGGAAATTGAAAGAAGCCCGCCATACACACACACACACACACATATATATATATATATCAAAAGGATGTGTTATAATATTATTCCACAGCCATACCAACAATCTACCTCCACAACCGCTTGATAATCGGTGTTGGTGTGTTTATGTCCTCGTAACTTAACGATTCGGCAAAAGAGACTAATGGAATAAATACCAGGCTTTACAAAAAATAAATTCTGGGGTTGATAGGTTCAACTGAAAGTGGAGTCCTACTATGGGCGCAGTCTAATGACTGAAACAAGCAAAAGGTATTTTACGTACAAGTGCCCGAAATTTTGGAGAGAGAAAGGGCTAGTTGACTGCATTGACCTCAATACGGAACTTGTACAATTTTATCGATCTCGAAAGCGATAAAAAAGAAACAGAGTCGACCTTGGCGGAATTTGAACTCAGAATATAAGGCAGGAAGAAATGCGTGCAATGCATTTTGTCCGGAATGCTAAGGATTCTGCCAACTCGCCGTCCTGAAATCGAAGACACGTATCAACCACACATACACACAATTTTAAACTTTTATTATGTGGTGTCGAAATTCTCATCGCATTAACTGCAACCTGGTCACTGACACGGTTTCACTGCAATGATGAATGCTAAAGAACTGTTAACAGTGTTTGCGTGTTTTTTGATTGTCTAATACACATCACCCTCGCTGTAATTGTTATGTGAAATATTTCATGCTGTCAGCTGATTATTTCCTACCCAATTGTCCTTTGTCTATAAAGTTACGATGGCTCCGCTCCTTCTGCAATGTTGGAGTTGTGCATCCGACGTTTCAGCCATGAAGTTGACAGCTTTCGTGCTTCCTTTGAAATTTCTGCTTTATTAGTTCTCTGATCTTCTCTGGTTTGTGAGCAGTTTCGTGTTGATGAAAGAATTCGTAATAATTTTAAAACCCGGCATCGACTATTTTATCAATTATAAAGTTTTTTCGTGATCTTCTGATTCCTACAGTAAATTGCATCGTTATGATAATGAGACCGAGGTCTTGAAATGTTAATAGATTCATGGATTTAGAAGGATATGTACGAAATCCTTAATAAAAAGCGTCAATCTCGAACACAGTCGTTGTTTTTAAAATACGATAAACGTACATAAACACACATATACACAATTCATGATGTGGTGCTTAGGCACCAGATCATAAATACCCAGATATTACAGCTCAATATAGTACATCTTATTAAAAAATTTCATAAGCCAAATACATAACTTTTATAATGTTGCATACACTGCAGAATAGGCTATAACAGATGAGCAGAGCAAGCACACAGATGAAAAAAAATAACAAGAAACAATATCACTGATGCATTAAATATTCATTTCACTTACAGCTGTTTCAGTAAGGGTTATGTAATATTTACAACATCGATTACAACTGAATAATCATAATTACGCACAATTTTCTTCAATAGGCACAACGTCTGAAATTTTGGGGGAGGGGGGTTGTAGATTACGTCGACTCCAGTACTCAACTGGTACTAATTTAATCGACCCTGAAAGGATGACAGGCAAACTCGACCCCGGAGGATTTTGAACTCAGAACACAAAGCCGGATGAAATGTTGCTGAGCATTTCGTTCGGTGTGCTAACGATTCCGCCAGCTTCAGGGAATACTCTGAATATGATATTTTCTTTGAAGATGTGATTCTTACGTACC
>NC_142951.1:14866256-14868756 GCF_046866305.1 Octopus bimaculoides | reverse complement strand
TGCATTTGTATATGTACGTGTATATGCGCATGTGTGTCTGTGTGTGTGAGTGTGTGTGTATTATGTTTGTATGAGTGTGTTATTGTATGAAAAAAGACAAATGGTGACCATCGGGATCCCTAAGGTATTCGATTTCAAAGATTAAAAAGTTGAATTAGCGATAAGAAGAAAGTTTATTGTCATTTTTATGTTTCTATTGTTGACGTCTTAATTTCTGCTTTACATATTTATCTTTCTAGTCTAGAACTTCCCAAATTTCGACGTTAGACTCCCTGAAGTTCATGCTCTAAGCCCCAAGCTTTGTAACCAAGCTCCCCTTTCTAATTTAGGCCCAATCCCTGTTTTTCTCATTTGAACCTTTTACTTTTCTAATGCTGACTTCCCTAGCTGTTTCATCTCGTCCTATAATTCTTTCTATGTGTTTATCAACAAAACCCCAAACTCTCTCTTAGTTCCTCCTTATTTTGTCCCTAGCTCTCTAATTTGCCTTACACTCTTTTCGAATCCTGATCAGCCCCTAACTTTTTAACATGGACCTCCCTAATTCTTTATTTCAAACTCCTAATGATTCAAATCCAAACTTCACAAATCTTCTAATTTAGACACGTATAATCCCTGAGACCCCTAACCCTTAGAATCTCGGATATCCTATAACCTTGCTAATCTTCTAGTCTACATCTTTTTCTAATCTGTAGTCCCTATTTCTAATTGAAACCTGAAATCGTTGTGAAGAAAACTAATTTTGTTTCACCTGAATGGTTTCGTTTGTTCTTTGGTTTATTAAACATTCCTATAGGCTAATATGGTATGGTGCCTCATTTTAGACGTCTCTGAGTATTCTGCTAGATATGACTGCTTGAAAAAGACAAGCACCAAAGTGCAAATAGGATATTTGAGAGAGAGCTGAAACGTGCAAATAGGATATTAAAGAGAGAGCTAGAACGACGCAAGCTGTCTTTTTTTTTTTAGAGACCTACCTAAGGTTCTTAAGATCGAGTTTGGAACAGTACAATTACTGCTGGCACTGTACCACAGAAATATAGGCCCTTTGTGTTCAGAGTCAAGGACATCGAATACAAAAGTGGTTAATATTATCAAATGGTATTAGTAATAAAAACCTAATATTACTAAATACTAAAGATCAATAAAATAAAACTACTAAAATAAACGGGATGAAAGAAAATAATTAATTTACGAGGGCTAAAGGAAGAGGAGGAGAATAAGGTGAAAGTCAGAAAGATGGGAAATTGGGAGGATGAAAGAGAGACAGAAAGTTAATTCACAGAATAATGTCGTTGTGGGATGTATGTGTTTATTAATGTTTTGATTGATGGTCTTTATGGAAAAGGCACTAAATTTGAAAGTATTCACATGAATTAAAAAAAAAAACTGAGATGAATTTATGCATGTATATATGCATGTATGTATATATATATATATATATATATATATATATATATATATATATATATATATATATATATATATATATACATTCATACATACATACATACATACATACATACACATACATATACATGTATATTGTATGTATATATATATTTATATATATATATATATATATATATATATATATATATATATACACACAGGAGTTAGCATTATCATTATGAGTATTTTCATATTCCTAAAATAGTCGTATTACCTTATGGAGTACTTTTGTCAGATATATTGTTGTGAGCAAGTAAAAACAAAATGGCTTCTGACGTTTCGTGTAAACCGCATTCATTTTGAAATGATGGCTGAATTTGATACAAATGAGACCCTGCTAAACAACCCCCCTTTAATTTTGGGATTTGGTAATTGCGTGTCAATAGGATAATCCAGAATTTGTTGTTTTACAATAGATTGTGTTCGTAGTCAGAGTTTATCCTGCAAATAGTTTCGTTATTGAGTATTACGTTTTGTGTGCATGTTTTTACCAAAGTTCATTATTCATTTTGTTTCAAAATGCAGTATAAAGTTTCGTATAAAAAATGTTTGAAACACGCATACGCTAACACACACACGGTCACGCGCAGACACTCGGGGGAAAAAAGTCTAAATGGTTATTATATATTACTCTATAGAAACTTTCGATATAAAGTAGCATATAATACAGTCACATGACTAGACACGTGATTAACCCAATCGACAATTACCTATGTTTAAAAGTTATGGCTGTCGTAGCAGTGAAAATAACGTTTGGATGGTCAAATAAAATTCTTTGAATGAAAATGGAATAACACTCGAAACATAAGGATTGTGGTTCAAATTCTATGAATGGGTGTGATGATTGTAAGTGTGCATGTATATATATATATATATATATATATATATATATATCTGTGTATTTATATTCATGTGTGTTTGTGGGTAATGTATGTATTAATGCGCGATTTCACAACAGGGATGAAGTAAAAAAAAAGACCCTTATAAAGTAGGGAATGGTTTGGTATATATGTCTTGTAGAAAAATTCTTATCATACAGAAAACATTC
>NC_142951.1:14861256-14863756 GCF_046866305.1 Octopus bimaculoides | reverse complement strand
GGCCATTGCACCTCCACAACCACAACAACAACTACAGGAGAAACAACAGCAGCAGCGGCTTCATCAGTGAGAACAGCAACATCAACAACAGCAACAACAACAACAAACAAATGTCAATAAATACAATAAGAAAACGAAGTCGAATTTACCTGAGCTGTGAGAAGAATACAACTTGGTGACTGTCATTGGAGAATTTTCTGTAGGGGTTAGAAAGGAATAAAATTACAGGATGAGACATCAAACGACACACCTTCTTTCTCCCCTTCTCCTTCCCCCCTTACGAATTTTTATCGTTTTTCTTTTTTTTTTTTCAGTCATTTGACTGCGGCCCTGCTGGGGCATCACCTTGAAGGGTTTTTAGTCCAATGAATCGACCCCAGTGTATCAGTACATATTTGGTTATCAGTACTTTTCCGTTCTCGGGTTTCTTAAAATTTTTATTCTCGATAAACCCATGTTTATCCTAGTTTTTAAGTATAACTTATGAACATATGTTTGCATATGTATGTCCATGGTTAAATGTAGGTAGCATACCAGTGATGTAATGGCTACTTCTATCCCTTAGATGGTTATTTTAATCTTTAACTCAACCACCCTAAGTAAATATATATATATATATATATATATATATATATATATATATATATATATATATATATATATATATATATATATATATATATATATATATAATGCAAGAGTTAGGGGTTGAGGATTCAACCCACTAAGGGATAGTATCTATCCAATATACTGCTGGGAGGGTACCCAATTATTGCTACACTAGTGTTATACCAAGTGCAATAAATGGGAGCGGGTAAAAGGGGTGGGGTTACCCCAAATTTGTATATCAATTAGAAAATGGAGGATAATATGCTGAACCCAACGACTTGCAGACAGTGTATCCCGTTGAATTCATTAATTCAATTCATAGCTGTGGGTTTCTTTTTGTCACTTTAGCTATGAATTAAATTAATGAATTCAACGGGATACACTGTCTGCAAGTAGTTGGGCTCAGCATACTATCCTCCATTTTCTAATTGATATATATATATATATATATATATATATATATATATATATATATATATATATATATATATATATATATAACTTCTATAAGGAATATTCTAAAAGAATATGTAACATTCATCTCCGAAGAGCGGAATTATTGATAGTATGCTGATCTTTTGATTATATTATCGTTACAATAATATCCGCGAAACGATCGTCAGATGTTTAATTTTTTTAAATTAAAAAAATTTTTTTTTTTATTTTAGACTTTATAATATTGATGCTCAATTACGCATAAATTTTTATGTGCATTTATATTCACATGTATCTTTATCTACATTCATATTTTTTATATATATTTATATCTATATTTCGTATATCTTAAATTTTAAATTTATTATATTACCATGTCATATTGGATATATAACCTTCGAAATTTAAATATTAAATATTGATTTCCTGCGAATATTATTGATAATTTTATGAATTTATTAATAATATAAAAACACACACACATACATACATACATATACATATATATATATATATATATATATATATATATATATATACATGCATTCACACAAATACGTGTGTGTAAGTATGTATACATGTGTGTATGTGCGTGCGTTTAGATAAGAAATATTTACTTTGCAATCGCTGTGACATGGGATTCTGTCCTTCTTGCAGTAGGTTTTCGCCTGGGTCCCGTCCTTCATCATTCTTATGATTCGAGCCACGAACAACTTTTGTTGGATTGTTGTAGTCCGACCCTGCATGGTTTTCGACGCCTACTTTCCCTGCCTGGTCGTTGTATAATGGAGATACGGTGGTGGTGGTGGTGGTTGGCGCTGCAGTCGTAGTAGTGGTAGTGGTGGTGGTGGTGGTGGTCACTGTCGCATTTGTTGGCCGCGGGGTTTTATCTGAAGTTCGTTGTTGGAATGATGATGATGGCGATGATGTTGATAATGGCCGCCATGGGAAGAAAAAAGACAAACAAAAGAAATGCATAAGTAACCAATAGACGCTTGATAAAATTCGTAGTAGTAGTAGCAGCAGCTATAGGGGTGGTGGCTGTGATAGTATAGTGGTTGTAATAGTAATGGTATTAGTATTATTATTCGTTGTTGCATTATTAGTGGTGATGGGGCTGCAGTAGTGATCATTGTAGTAGTAGTGGTAATTATTGTAGTAATGGTAGTAATAGCAGTAGTATTAGTGGTGGTAGTGTTTTTAGTAGTGGTAGCTGTTGTAGTAGTAGGTGGTGGGGATGTAGTAGTATTTGAGGTGGTGATGGTGGTGTTAGTGTCTGAGGAACTAAGTAGTTGTGTTGGTGGTGGTGGTGGTATATATTCTGTGCTCAACAAAGCAATACAACTTCCATTGCACGCAGTCACCACTCAATACTAAAACACACGGAACACCCAACAGTAACAACACATGCGTCAAACAACTACCAGCCGACACTAAAACACGGTACACATTTCAA
>NC_142951.1:14853756-14856256 GCF_046866305.1 Octopus bimaculoides | reverse complement strand
GACCTGGACTAAACAATAGCAAGAAACTCATCGTCACTACCATCACCACCACCACCACTATTATCATGGTTATTATTCCTACCGGCATCATCATCATCATCATCACCATCATCATCATCATCATCATCATCAACCACATAGAACAGTCTCAACAAGGATTGACTCGGATCATGGCTCTACCAGATTATGGTTAACCTCAGGCTAAACAATATCAGTAATATTGTTGATATCATCGCCAGCACCACCACTTCTATCACCACCACCACCACCATAATTAATTATTATCCTCATCAATAGCCGCTCTTCCCGTCATCCTGCCCTCCCCCACACCTGCACCGCCCACCAACCATTGTCGATGTCACAATCAACCATCGGTCCCCTCCTCCTCCTCCCCTCCTCCTCCTCCCCTCCTCCTCCTCAACACCACCACCACCGTCGTTGTTGTCATAGTCATCATGAAAGGAAAATATCTTTGTGTCTGACGATCAACATTTCTGGACCGCTGACAATCCATCCGTTCCTTGAATCTGTGCTACAACCGGATGTCTAATGCCATGGATATTTCTTGTCACGTGTCGTCATTATAATGTGAAGTTGATGCTGCTGCTGCTGCTGTTGTTGTTGTAGTTGTTGTTGTTGTTGCTGTTAATGTTCTTCGCTTGTTTGTCGTTTCCATTCACGTGGAATTTAATTCTGCCGTCAATGAAATAAAGATTAACAATGAAGATTAGACAGCTCACCCCCGGGACTGTTGAAATTACCACCACTACTACCACCAATAACAACAACAACAACAACAACAACGATAACAACACCAGGACCGGCAGCAGTATCGCCACCACCAACAACAACAACAATAACAAAATCGAGGTGGTCGTGGATGGAAAGCATAGGCATTCTGGATCAGGGCTGGAGCGGTAATCAACAGGCATGACGTATCAGGTCATCCCATAAGTTCTGTCCGATTTTACTTTTTTTTTTTAAATTGAATGAAATTTAATAGTATTTTAGAATGTCTAATGGAATTAAGAATTATTCTTATGCATTTGTGTACATTTAAACTAATTAAATATTATTTTACAGAATAATAGAATTAAAATTTCTTTGATTAAAACCTTTTCTAACATGGAAGTATCCAAAGAGCATTTGAGGCACATAATGCTTTATGAGTACAAAAAAGGAAACTCTGCAGCCGAAGCGACTCGAAACATACACTCAGTTTATGGGAAAGAATGCTTGAATGAAAGAACTTGCAGAAGATGGTTTGCAAAATTCAGAAATGGAGATTTCAGCCTTGAAGATGAAGATCGAACAGGACGTCCAGTTGAGTTTGATGATAAGCTCCTTGGGGCATTACTTGAAGAAAATCCTGCATTATCAGTTGAAGAATTAGCACTAAAGCTTAGTTCAAACCATACAACTGTTCATTGTCATCTTCAACAACTTGGAAAGGTTCCTAAACTTGGAAAATGGGTGCCTCATGAATTGTCCGAAAGCAGCCGCAAATCCCGAGTTAACATCTGCTCTTCTCTCCATTCTCGCGAACTCATTTCACCCTTTTTGGATAAACTTGTGACTGGTGACGAAAAATGGATCTTCTATCAAAATGTTAAACGTCGTAAGCAGTGGCTTGGTAAAAGGGGAAAAGCTCAACCCCAACTGAGAAGGGAATTTCATGGGAAAAAAATTCTTCTTTCTATCTGGTGGGACTGCAAAAGAGTAATTCACTTTGAATTGTTACCACCTAATGCAACAATCAATGCTCAAGTCTACTGTCAGCAATTAGAACGTTTGAACCAAGCTTTGAAGAAAAAAAGACCCACTTTAGTGAATCGAAAAGGAGTGATGTTTCATCAGGACAATGTGCGACCCCACACTGCAAAGATCACATCACAGAAGATCGAAGAGCTTGGTTGGGAAAAAATTCGTCATCCACCTTATTCTCCCGACCTTGCTCCTTCAGACTACCATTTGTTTCGTAGTTTACAGAATCATTGGGGGGACATAACTTTCGCAAGCCAGGAGGAGGTTGAAACTGACATTTCAGAGTTCTTCGTTTTGAAACCAAATGAGTTTTACATTGATGGGATTAAAAAGCTCGTAAATAGATGGAAGGAAGTCATAGATAATCGGGGAAATTACATTGATGATTAAATTTCAATTAAATATAACATTTGATCACTTGTTTTCATTATATTCAAAATTCGGACAGAACTTATGGGATGACCTGATATATACGTATACACCCACACCCATACATTAACATGCATAGGATAATATATACACACATGCACTCACACACACATGCACACACACAGCAACACATATATAGAGACACACCAAGAGGCACAGTGTGTGTGTGTGTGCGTTTCACACACAATCGCGCGCGCGCTATCTGCTGCCTTGCTTCAGTTTACCATTAAGCGGAAGTGATGACGTAACTACTTCATGGTGTCATTCTTTTTTACACTTTCTAACTAATTACAGCCGGAAGAGAAGC
>NC_142951.1:14791256-14848756 GCF_046866305.1 Octopus bimaculoides | reverse complement strand
TGCCGTTACGTTCTGAGTTCAAATTCCGCCTAGGTCGACTTTGCCTTAAGTACCAGTTACGCACTGGCGTCGATGTAATCGACTTAATCCCTTTGTCAGTCCTGGTTTGTCCCCTCTATGTTTAGTCCCTTGTGGGCAATAAAGAAATAAGAATTGTTAGCACGTCGAGCAAAATGCTTAAAGATATTTCGTCCATGTTTACGTTCTGAGTTGAATTTACGCCGTTGTCGACTTCGCTTTTCATCCTTTTGTGTTCCATAAAATAAGTCCCAGTTGAGCACTGGGGTCGATGTAATCGACTTAACCCATCTCCAGATATTGCTGGTCTTGTGTCAAAATCTGACATCAATATCTATATTCGTGTTACTGTACGTGTCATGTTCGTCTGTTGGGGTAACGGAAATCATTTAATCATCCTTAACGATGACTGCAGGATTGTGCAGGGACTTAATTGAAAGTGAAGAAGAGTTGTGAGCCGTCAGCTTCACGCTCTCGTCCACGATCATCCTCAATGACCAGATCAAGACGATTGGTGATGGAGACGACTGCGGTGGATGACCAAGATGCCTTGTTTCATCTTGCTCTCAGCATCCCACAATGCATTGCTGCAGCTGCCTTTCCCTCCATTGAATTATAAAGGTCCGTTCAGTTAGGGTCCACCGGATCAAGTGCTAACAGGCATAGCTAGGCAAGCCCTAATATGCTAATTAACTCATAGCTAGACTCTGGCCGGCGCTACCACTTCCAAATCAGAGTTGACCTTGGAGTAGTAGTGGCTAAGAAGTGACTCCACACTCCTCAAAATCTTGGAATTGCAAACCAGAGCCTCACCACCGGATGCAGTTTTACTTGTGTTGCAGTGGTTAATAATGCCTTATTTCTAGCTGTATTATAATGTAATACCGTTCAGTAGTTGTTAAACTCTAAGTTAATCTGCTTCCGGCCAGCTTTCGGCGTTGGCAAAGTATATTATACGACAATGGAATATAAATTTAGTATTTTTAGCTGAACATACCTCATCCGTCTCTCATCACACACACACACACACACACACACACACACACACACACACACACACACACACACAAGTACGCACACACATACACACGTACGTACGCACACACATACACACGTACGTACGCACACACACAATCCAGTTTATTTCTGTCTGAAGAAGAGTCACGAGTATTTATAAAGAGAAAATGGGTTTCGTGCTCTTAGCAAACAGTCGGGGTGGTCATCATTGGAGTGTGCTTATGATCTTAAAGTTATTTAATCGGGACTAACATTGGATTAAACAACAAACTGATGGGACACACCTGTATTACATCAAATAAGCACTCTTACCGCGCCCCACACATTCTTTCTCACTCAATACATGCGCGTGTGTATATATATATATTTGTATGTAAGTATGTGTATATATACGCATATGTATATATATATAAATACACACACACATATATATGTATGTATTGATATTCATTATGCGTATATATTTGTGTATGTATGTATAGGTATCCTATGTACGTATGTATACATGCGTATATGGATATCGGTATGTGTTGGTACTCATTATATGTATATATTTCTATGTGTCTGTGTGTTTTCGACTGATGAAAGCAGTCGCGTGAAACTCGAGTCACGAGACAAACTCTCAGCCGAGGACATATCTGTATACGAATATATATTTTTTATCTTTTATCTCTTACTTAATTCAGTCATTAGACTGCGACCACACTGGGGCACCGCGTTGAAGAATTTTAGAGTCGAATGAATCGACCCAAGTATTTTTTCCATTTTTTTTAAAGCTTGGTAGTTATTCTCTCAGTCTCTTTTTGCCGAAGCGCCAAGTCACGGAAACGTAAACACACCAACAGGGGTGTCAAGTAGTTGGGGGGGGGACAAACACAGACACACAAATACGCACACGACGGTTATAATAGGGGACATTTGCCCAAGGTGCCACGCAATGGGACTGAGTTGAAACCGGAACCGTGGTTGGGAAGCAAGCTTCTTACCACACAGCCACACCTGTACCCACCTATATACATACATACACACATATTTATTTAAATGTTGTGCATATCATATATAAATATTAATATACATAAATACATTCATATATATATATATATATATATATATATATATTTCTATATACATACACACACACACACACATACACACACACACATACACACACACACACACACACACACATATATATATATATATATATATATTGACATATACATACATACGTCCCCTTTGTATTTGCCAAAAGACATCTGTTGCTTGATAAGAAGTGTAAACTTGTAAGCCGGTACTGAAACGTTTTCCGTTTCGAATCAGCCGCTCGTTATGATGCCACACCATTTCCTTTCTTCAGGCCCGGTGGAACGTTTAGTGGACCAGATGTGAGGGACTGGCAGCAGGTGGGGCGGGGCGAGCTGGTGGTAGGGGGCCTTGTTGGTTTAGTGTTGTTGTTGTTTGTTTTGATTTTTGTTGACATGTGAAGCTATAAACAGGAAACAGCTTTAAGACGCTGTGTGTATGTAGACGTATAGCTATACATACGTGCTTTAAGGTAGTGTTTGTATGTAGATATGCGTGCATGTATGGATGTATGTACGTACGTATGTGTATCTATTTGCACAGAAGTGGGTGTCTGGTATGAAGCTTGCTTCTCGACCACATGGTTCCGGGTTCAGTCTCACCGCATGGCACTTTGGGCAAGTGTGTTCTACTTTATATATCCTTGGGCTGACCAAAGCTTTGTGAGTGGATTTAGTAGACGGAAGCTGAAAGAAACCTGTCGTATATACATACGTATATATATATATATATATGTGTGTGTGTGTATGTGTGTGTGTGTTTGTCCGCCACCATCACTTGACAATCGATGTTGGTGGGTTTACGTCCCCGTAACTTAGCAGTTCGGCAAGAGAGTGCGATAGAATAAGTACGAGGCTTGCAAAGAATAAGTCCTGGGGGTCGATTTGTTCGACTAAAGGCGGTGCCCCAGCATGGCCGCAGTCAAATCACTGACACAAATAAAAGAATAAAATAATGTGTGTATGTATGCGTACACACACACACACACACACGTATACATATATGTGCTTGTATATCTGCATGCACATTCTTATTGCGACGACACATACACACACATGTATATATATGTGTGTGTTTGTGTGTATACAGCTGTGTGTGACCGTGTATACATACATACATACATATATATATATATATATATATATATATATATATATATACATATATATATATATATATATATATATATATATATATATATATATATATGTATATATATATGTGTGTGTGTGTGTGTGTGTGTGTGTGCGTGCATATGTATGTATGCATGTATGTATGTATACACGGCCACACACACAGCTGAGAGGAAGCAGATGAAAGGGAAGTTTCTTTTCTTTTTCACGAAGAATCTCGACTATTTGTCCATTATTCAACAAGTTTGGTGCCTTTAATGCGATAACTCCTCCTCCAACAGCCACACCACTCCTGCTTCCTTCGCTACACCGTCCCCACACGCCCTTACAACCCTGCCCTGCCGTTATCGTCTGCTTAGCAGTCAAAATATGATGAATAGGTTACTTCTAATCTACGCCACCGCCAAAAACCACCACGCGTACCACCATCGCCGCCGCCATCAGAATGATCACCACCTCTCTTCTAGTATTGTCACTATTATAAATAAATCACTTTTGTATTGTTATATACACCGCCAGCATGTGTGTTTGTATGCATATGTAGGCGTATGTGTTTATATATATATATATATATATATATATATATATATATATATATATATATATATATATATATATATATATATATATATATATATACATGTTATTTAAAACATTTTGATTCGGTTCTATGCGATTTAAAGTTTCGCAGGCCTCTAACAGAAGCCTGTTTCTTTCAGGCTTACATTACCGGATTCAGTCTAAGCCTGAAAGAACAGGCTTCTGTTAGAGATCGACGAAGCGTCAAGTCCCATGGAACTGATTCAAACTGTTCTGAATTATGCATGTAACTCTTACTAAATGTGCTCCATGCCTTTTTCTATCGTTTGTACACTCATTCGTATGTATGTATGTATGTATGTATAGTTCACAATCAAAATAAGCAACAGGATATCAAGTAGTAATGTAGTACGACCGTTTCAAGCGGCTCAAGTTTAATTGGACAATGTAATCGTTACATCAATTTAAATGCAGCGCTATCATCAGCTGTAGAAATAAATAGAATTTTAATCAGTTGGACACATTAATCTAATTTTTCTCAAATACTTTTTGATTTTATATATATATATGTATATATATATATATATATATATATATATATATATATATATATATATATATATATATATATATATATATATGTGTGTGTGTGTGTATGTATGTATGCATGTATGTATGTATATACATATAGATCTATACATATATATATCAAAATAAGCAACAAGGATATCCAGAGGTAATGCAGCACGATCGTTTCATGCAACTGTATTTTGAATTGATGTAATGATTACATTGTTCAATTAAATGGAGTTGCATGAAACGATCGTACTGCATTACCTCTGGACATCCTTGTTGCTTATTTTGATTTTAATCACCTTACTTTGAAATTGTATGGATAATACCTACTAAATTCTGGTGCCTAAACTTAAGTACCATATTCACCTGAATCCAAATTTTATACACACACACACACACACACATATATATGTACACACGCATGCGTGCACACACACACACACACACACACATATATTTATAGCACCGGCTACTTGTTGAATCGTTGGGCACTCTTAATGATATGATTGTGAATAGCTCGCTATTATGGATTGTTTGTACTGGACATGTCTACTGAGTACTTTCATTATTTTTAATTACTTCTGTAATTTTCTACCAATTAAAAATGAAAGCAAATTAATAACTGAACGCGTGCGCGCGCGCGTATTTGTGTGTGTACGGACGCACATACATACACACACACACACACACACACACATAAGAAGAGACGGACAGACAAGCAAACAGAATGAGTGTGCGTGTAAGGGTGGGGGCGGAGGACAATGATAGAGAAGGATGAAGTTATTCATAAACAGGTCATAGGGATATGTGACTGGGGTGAGGTGGTGGGGTGGGGCTGAAGAAAAGGGACGAGTGATGCGAAGTTGGGTATTTAACATAAGAGGGGGTGACATTCTCGAAGTTTGTATTTCATCGGGGATGGTTGAACAGGCGGGTGAAGAGTGGTGAGAGAGGGGGAGGAATGATAGGGGAGATAGCGTGTGAGAGAGAGAGAAAGAGAGAGGTGGAAGAGAGAGAGAGAGAGAGAGAGAGAGAGGAATGGTAAAGGAAGCTGGTAAAGGAACAGTAGCATAAAAGAGAAAAGGATTGTTAGACAGAGGAGGAAGAGAGAAAGGATGATGGAGATAGACAGACAGATAGACGGACAGACAAACAAACAGACAGACAGATAGACAGACAGACAGATTGATAAAGTGTTAGATAGATAGATAGATAGATAGATAGATAGATAGATACATTTCTTTTATTAGCCACACAGGGCTCAACGAAGATGGGACAAATACAATGTAGAGCTTTTCTTTTTGGGAGGGGGAAGGAAGGAAAAAAAAAAAAAAAAAAAAAAAAAAGAAATTGGTGGTGTCGATCAAAAGGGATCGTAGGAAGGGAAAAAGGGGCAGTTCGATCAAAAGGGATCGAAAAAAAAGAAAAGGAAAGGCCGATCAATAGGGATCGTGTATCACACAGTAATGTTCTCGTGTAAAAAGAGGGGAGGACAGTTTAGGTTTAGCCGTGGAAGGAAAAGCCCACGGAAAAGACCACGGTAACCTTGGTCAATATTCTCATTGAAGAAACTATAACAGTAAGTGACTCTCTTTTGCCTTTTTGTTTTATTTTTTTTTTTCTTGTTCATAGGGTTATGCTCAAGATGGCTCCGTCGTTCACACGTGCCATCCTTGCTACATTCACCCATCTTTTTTTGAAGCATTCACTAGACAAGACTTCCCTTTCTACTCTCAACTTCCTCTTCAGGTGATACTTGAAGAAGTTGATGAGAGATTGCCCAGAGAGGAAAGTCTTTGTCTCTAGACCTTTCAGACGCGTCCACCATACACATTCTTTCGCCATAGCCACAAGTACGATGAAAATAGCTCTTCCTTCCCGTTTAAAGGAAGGAGGCGCGACAATATTCACGATAGACTCGGCTGATAGACCGACTCGTCCCACACGCGATAGCAGTTGTTCGACGTAAGCCCACAGCTCGGAAATGGTGGGACACTGTACGAGTGCGTGCAGAACGGTTTCGTCGCTCTGCCGGCATCTCGGACAGGTCGGCCCCGTGTTTCTCGAGCCATGCCTGTAGAGCTTATCCCGAACGGGTAGTGCTTCTCGATAGCACTGCCAGGCCAGGGATCTCTGGAAGTTGTCCATAGGTCCCGGCCCGAAGGTCGTCTTAAACAGGCGAGTCAGGTATTCCTCGTCGACGCCCAGGTTCGCCCCGAGATCGTCGTCGTACCTTCCCTCCACTAATCCACTATAGAATGCGTTAGTTGTGATGCAGTCGCTCAAGGTTGACCCGGGTTGTTGGAGTTGCCGAAGAGCAGCGCGACACTCGCGGTGCCATTCGCCCTTCCTCGGCCTCTTCTTGATCCATGACTGCAGTTCGGTCATGGAGACGAGCTGCGGGAAAGCGCGCCGCACAAACGGTGACCACACCTGTTCACCGCTGTCTACGTAGAGCCGGAGATGTCGCAGTCTCAGCGCGTGTCTGCGCATCATCAACCACGGCATGCCCAGTCCTCCTTTTAACGGGTGTTGGCAGCAAACGGATCGCCTAACCATCGGAACGCTTCCTTTCCACAAGAAGCGGAAGAGGATGCGCTCCAGTTTGGTGATGGTAGGGTCGGGACAAGGAACGACGGTCAGGCGGTAGTAGATGACGGACGCGATGTACGTGTTCGCCACCTCCGCCCGACCTTTCAGGGAAAGCTTCCTCTCGGCCCATTGCCGGGCTAGAGTGGCCACCCTTCTCGTTATCTCGTCCCAGTTCTTCTCCGTTTGGAGGTCTGGACCAAACCAGACCCCGAGCATCTCAACCGGACCGTCAGTCCAACGTCCCACGACGGAGGCGCTACTTGACGGCATGGGGTTGCTTCTCCAGGTGCCGAGCCGCAAGCCCACTGACTTATCCCGGTTGATTTTCGCTCCCGTTACCGCTTCGTAGTCTCTCAGTGTCTCGCCGACAAGCTCGATGTGCTTTTGGCTAGACACTATGACGGTGACGTCGTCCGCGTATGCCGACACGCTCGTCCCGCATCCCAACTCTCGCGGGATGCCCCTCAGCGTCGCCAGCTTCCGCAGTAGTGGCTCGAGAGTCAACACGTACAGAAGCGACGAGAGGGGGCATCCCTGACGGACCGAACGTGCAATGTCGAAGGGTCTTGATAGATGCCCATTGACGCGAACTACCGAACGGATGCCTCTGTACAAGGCAGCCATCCAGCCGCGGAAAATGGGACGGAAGCCGGCTGCTATGAGGACAGCCTCCAAGTATTGATGGTCTACCCTATCGAAAGCTTTCGATTGATCTAAATTGATCAGGGCCCCACCCATGCCAGGTTCCTTAACTACCCTCTCTATGATGTAGCGCATCAGATGGAGGTTGTCATGGATGCTCCTGCCCGGCACCGCGCACGTTTGCGCCTTGCCGATCAGTTTCTCGATGACAAGCGCCAACCGCTTGGCTAACACCTTGGCCAAAATTTTCAAGTCTGCATTGAGCAGAGTGATGGGCCTAAAGTTATCTATGACGTCCCCCTTGTTTGGATCTTTCTTCAGCAGCGTTACGGCTCCTCGACTCACAAAACCGGGAATGCTCCCGTTTTGCTGCCAGTTGCAGTACACCGCCACCAAGACGTCTCCAAACAAGTCTGGCTTACAGTTGTAAAGCTCGTAGGGCAGACCATCCAAACCCGGGGATTTGTCCCTCGAGCATCCCGCCATCGCGTCCCTCACTTCCGCCGCCGTGATGGCACCTTCGCAGCACTCCGCCTCTCTTGCCGAGAGTCGTGGCAGGCTGTGCAGGTAGGCACTGAAGTCCACCCTGCGTTCTCGCTCGCCATTCGTCCCAAACAGTCGAGCAAAGTGCCGCTGAAAGGCCTCACACATTTTGCTTGGCTCGAGCAGTTCGCGCCCCTGTTCGTCCACCAGAGACCGAATGGTGGCTTTGTTGCCCTGTTGCGCCTCCGCCACCCGGGCCTCTCGTGCGGCTCCAACACCTTCGTTTCTTAGAGCACGCATCCTAGCCCTGACAACGCACCCTTCGTGTTTGGCGTTGAAGTGTTGGTCAAGGGCCAACCTCGCCGCCAAAACGTCGGATGCGATGCCACTTCTAATTGCCTCTTCTAGCTTCTTAACTAGTTCACCCTCTACTCTGTTTCTGTCTATGGCTAGTGATTTGCTATACCTAACCGCTTCTGCTTTTATTGCTCTCTTGAGGGCAAACCACCATTTGTTATTGATGATGGCTCCTGTCAAAGCCCTCTTTACTAACGTGCTAATCCGGTCTCTGAAAACTGGTCTCGACGGGAAAGACGCGTTTAGTTTCCAGTAACCGGAGCCCTGCCTATGTGTCTTATCTAAGTCTAGCGTACACGTCACAAGTTTGTGATCCGTGTAGCTGACTATGTGAAATTGTGGACACCCTATGCTATCTCTATCTACTCTCCTACACAGTATTCTATCTAGATACGATCTCGACGACCCGATGCGGTTTGTCCATGTCCACATTGGCGCATTCGGGTAATCGAGTCGGTACCTGTCAGACAGTTGAAAGCGTCTGAGCAGGTCTTTGAGGCATTTGCATCCCCGTCTATTCCTATCTCTGCCAACATAGTCTAGATGCGTGTCCAAGGTAGCATTCCAATCCCCCACTAAAAGTAAAGGACGAGACGTTCCTAGGAATACTTCTAGACGTCGAAAGAAATCCGGCCTACCTGTTAAAGGTGGTGCGTATACTGATATGAGTCGAAAAGCACACCCATCGCTGCCATCGACATCCAGAACAACCAATCTACCCTCCGGGTCTATGAATACTGTCTTTACTTCGAGATCCAGACTCTTGCGAAAGAGTACCGCCGTGCCACTACCGCCCATTCTCGGCAGACAGGGAGAAAAATAAATGTTAAACTGTCTGCCAAACATGGACGATAGGGCCCGCGTATCATGGAGTCTGGTCTCGCTTATGGCTATGATTTCTAGTTTATGTGACTTTATGTCATTTAGGAGGTACCCTTGTTTCCAAGGGGACCCCAAGCCACGCGCATTTACACAACCAATCTTGAGCATCATTTTGATTTGAGTGTTAAAGTTTTATAAAGAGAGTCACTTACCGTTTGAGAGTTTTTGTGTCTCCTCCTTCGGGTTTTCTTCGAGGAGATCACTATATAGTTTTTTCGCCAGGTATTTTTGGCATTTGCCAACTGCCTTTGGAAAAATAGATTTTAGTGTGTGGTGCAGGGTTGGTGTTATGTGTAGTATTTTGATGTGTTCTGGCGGTGTTGTGTATGGGTGGTTGCTGGTTTTTATGTCTTCGTTTGTTATGTTTGTTTTTGTGTTGATGTATTCCATCAACTCTGAGTTTTTTGTGTTGATGGCAGTGAGCATTGTGTGTGTACTTGCTTTTGGGGTTTTGTTGCTTGTGTTGTAGTTGTGTGTGCTTGTGTTGGTGTCTGGAGTGTTTTCGGGAGTTGTGTATCTCCCTGCTTTGTTTGTGTTTGCTTTTCTTTTCTTGCTCCTCTTCCTCCTTCCTTTCTGGGCTATTTGCCATTCCTCATTACTTTCATCTTCCGACGAAGGTTCTGAGGAATCGGAAGGGGGTAGGGGCAAATTGTGAGCGTCTGTGTGTGCTTGTGTGAGTGGTTGTGTTGCTGTTTTTGTTGGTGCTGATGGCTTGTTATTTGTGTGAGGTGTGTGTGATGTGGGGGAGGGGGAAACAGTCTTGGAATTTTCTTTCTTTTCCCCTGCTTCCTCACTTGTTGTTTTTGCAGATGCTGTTGTCTTCTCAGTTGCCAGTGTTGCTTGTGTTTCTCTTGTTTTGATTGTTGATGGTGGTGTTGGTAGTAGGGTTTTTTTTCCGGGTTTTGGTGGTTGCCCTTGTTGCTTTTTTTGGTTGGCGGCGGTTGGGCAACTGTCCTTGAGGTGTGCCTCGCTGCCGCATACATAACAACGTGGCCGCCTTCCTTCCACCACTACATATAACTTGTGGTCCTTTGCCAGTTGGATGTGTGTGGGGATCTTTTGGCACTCCTCTTCAGTGATATGGAGGAGGACTTCGACTTTTTTTCCCCCTTCCCAGTTTTTCTCCTCTGCAGTAGCAATTTCTAATATATTTGCCTCCTCCATTTCGAGGCATATAGAACCTACTATCCACTGGGTTTCCACTTGTGAAGGGACATTCTTTACTGTCACCTTCGTCACTCTCTGTCCAAGATAACTCGGTATCATCACCAAGTCATCTGTGTGGAGAGAGAGTGTTGAAAATTCCTTCGCTAACTGTTCGCTCTTAAAGCGTACTAGGACCGTGGCAAATTTTCGTCCCCAAGTAACATGACTTTGAAAGGGCCATATCGGTTTGAGACAAATCTCAATTTTTTGGGTGGAGAAACTCTCCGGTCGCTTCGTTTTCTTGTTGATAAGTCTGTATGATATGTGCTTCTTGTTTGTATTTTCAATAATTGCTTTTGGTATGTGTATTTGTACAGTGTCACCTTCTTTCGTGAGAAGGGATTTTGTGTCATTGATTTGTTTTTGGGTGAATGTTAATATTGTTCTTTTTTCTTTTGTTGCATCGGCAAAATTTGTTTTTGTGATGCTGGCAGATATGTTGTTTGTGGCGTTTGTGGTGTTGTTTATCTTGTTCGTCTTGTAGTTGTTGATGGTGGTATTGACAGTGGTGTTGGTACTGCCAGGTTCAAAGGTGGTGGTAGTGGCGGCAGAGTTTGTCGAAGTAGTGGTGGTGTTGGTGTTGAAGGTCGGTGTCCTGTTGTTGTTGCTGTTGTTATTGTCACTGGTAGTAGCAGTGGTGAGGACAGTGGTCGTGTTAGCAAGGACATTTGTGTCGTTGTCGTTGTTGTTGCTGTTGTTGTTGTTGTCTTTGTCGTTGTTGTTGTTGTTGTCACTGGTGACGGTGGCAGGCAAGACTGCTGTAGCAGCAGAGTTTGTACACGTGATGGTGGTAGTGGTGGTGGTTGAGGCAGCAGCAGTTGACTCAGAATCATTGCTCTTCTTCATCACTTGTCTGCGTTCATGCGGAACGGCATTAAGTGTTTTCGCCTCTGGCATTAGGAGCGGGAAGTCGGCCTCGTTGAAAACCTTAGCCATATTCGTTTTAAAGAATATGGCTAGGAACGAGGAAGATATGTTTGAATTTTTGGAAATAAGGCTCTAAATAGAGCTATTTCCGATTTGAAAAATATATGTTCACGAAGTATTTTGTGTTATACACAACTTATACAAAATTTTAAAACAAAATAGGTCTTTTAAGAGGTGAAAAATGCAACTTACATGGGAGCCGATGTGTCTACCGTCCGTCCATGATGATAGATAGATAGATAGATAGATAGATAGATATGTAGATAGATAGATAGACAGACAGAAAGACAGACAGATAGACAGATAGACAGATAAACTGACAGATAGACAGACATATAGATAGATAGACAATAAACAGAGAGACAGACAGACAGATAGATAGGTAGATAGATAGATAGATACATAGATAGATAGATACATAGATAGATAGATACATAGATAGATAGATAGATAGATAGATAAGTAAATAGACAGACAGACAAGATAGACAGACAGATAAACAGACAGACTGATAGACAAATAGATAGATAGACAGACAGGCGGACGGACGGACAAACAGACAGACAGATAAATAGCGAGGATTTGTTGAGAGAGAAAGAAATGAAAGGTGGGATGAAAGTGGGAATGTATATGAATATGTATGAAGGAACAAGAAGTAAATAAAGGGAGAGGGAAGGAGCATATGTTTTGCGCGGGAGAAAAAGAAAGAGAGAAGGGGGGAGAGAGGGGTGTGAGGGGGTCGAAGGGAAAAGGTTTTGATGAAAAAACAACGGGGTTCGGTAAAATGGAAAACATTATTTTGGTGAAATAACAACTTCGTACCACACGTAATGTTTTGTGACAAGTTGCATTCTGGGAAATTGTGAGTGAGTGACTTGTACATCCAGTTGTATATATGTATGTATGTATGTATGTATGTATACACACACGTATGCGCAACATAGATACGTTCATCATGCAACACCAGTCCTATAGCCTTTGGTTTATACCTGTAATTACTGAGGCAGAATAATTGCAGCCTCAGAAATTACATCACCAACCATAAGAAGCTGAACCTCTCAAAACATGAAATTACAATTTCATACCACTAATGGAACTGATATATATATATAATTGGGTATACGGTTAGATGCATGATGGGTCGAAACAATCGTTGTGATGAACAAAGATTCTCGTGAACTCTATTTGTTGTTTACCTCATTCATTACATATATATGGACATACAAACACACACAAACACACACACACACACACACACAAATACACACAGATACATACACAAACACACACACACACACAAATACACACACATACATACACAAACACACACATATATATATACAGGGCGTCGTTGACTTACGACCGATCGACTTTACGACGATTGGCACACCAGCTCCCGGCAGCAATAATAAATAGCCCAGTTGAAATCCAATGGGTTTAATCTCTTTGAAATTAACCCATTTATGGATGATGTCAGCAAACAAACACTTCCCCTAGGTTGGTTATCGATCGCCCCTGTGGTTATCCCAAATGTTGGATGAATATCCTGTCCCGGAGACATTGTGGCAACCTCGTATTTGTTTATAAGACGACTGCTTGAGACTCCGAAATTTTTGACTAATGTCAGTATAATCGAATAATTCAGAATGCTGTGTGTGACTTTTACCTGAGAATGTACCTTAAGAATGTAAAAATATATATAAAAAAGCTATATAAAAAAAGCTATGTAGGCCTATCGGCCGACTTACGACCGGTCAGTCGGAACTAGTTGTGGTCTTAAGTCGACGACGACCTGACCTTGTATACATATATTATATATATATATATTTATATATATATATATATGCAAGTATGTATGTATGTATGTATGTATGTATGTATGTATGTATGTTTGTGTATATATGTTAAGTGTGTGTGTGCAATATGTATATGAATTAAGGCTTCTTCTAGTGGAAGGATCACAAACAAATCCTGGCTTATTCAAAAAGTGCAACCTATCCATTTAAAATTTCGTTTGGAAAAACAAACACCACCCCCAACTCCAAATCCAAAATTTTATTTCCATTATCGACAAATAAAAAACACACACACAAACACACACACGCACGCACACACGCACACACACACACAGAGGAATTAGTCTATTAATTCCTTTTAATATTTCCCGGAATTGGCATTGAAAAGGAATTATTAGAGCGAACCATTTCCAATGTTATTCTCTATTATCATCACAATTACTATTATTATTACTATTATTATTATTATTATTATTATCATTATTATTATTATTATTATTATTATTATTATTATTATCATCATCATCATCACCATCATTATTCAAGAACCGTGTACACCGTGTAATGTTTGACGGGATTAGGTGTCTGGCTTCTCACTAAATCCTACGCTTATCTCTACACGCTTTTGATTCGCCTTTCACACACACTCTTTATCTTTCTCTATTTGGTTTTGCTTACGACCTCCTTTCACTTTATTTGGCTCTTACCTCCTCCTTTCTCTCATTCTGCTTGTTTCCCCCCTCTCTCTCTCCCTCTCTCTCCGTATACATTTGTGGCCTCTTTTCTTTCTCTCTCTCTTTCTTTTTTCTCTCTTGTTGTTTTCTTTCTTTGTCCCTCTCTCTCTCCTACTCTCTGTTTTTATTTTCTTTCTTTGTCCCTCTCTTTCTCTCCTACTCTCTCTCTCTTCCACAAATACACACACAGAATGTATCTCTCTCTCTCTCTCTCTGTTCGTCTCCCTCTACATCTACCCTTCCTTTCGTTCGAAACGGTCATATGTTTCTCTCTGTCCTGCCCTTGACATCTTACTGCATCACTTCACCGAAGAACAATGAACAATATCTTCATCCTCATCAACATCAACAGCACCACCATCACCGGTACCACCACCACCACCACCACTACCACAACCGCCACCACCACCACCACCACCACCATCAATAACAACAACAACAGCTATAGTAGAGGGCACTCGCCCAAGGTGCCACGCCGCGGTACTGAACTCAAAAGCATGTTACTGGGAACAAAATGCTTCACCACACATGCTATACCCCTCTCCATATGCACACCGTATCTATCTATTTATCTATCTATCCCTCTATACATACATACATACACACACACACAGAGAAACATACATATACGTATGGATGTCTGTGTGTGTATATATATATATATATATATATATATATATATATATATATAGGGAGAATTCACACACAAAAAGCAACAGACGAAGACAGGTGGTGTTGAAAACAAATGGATGTATTAGTATAACACTTGGGAATTGAGAAAGTCTTTAACGTTTCGAGCCTACGCTCTTCTACAGAAAAGAACACGGAAAGAAACCAGGAGAGAAAATAATGTCACACACACACACACACACACACACACACACACACACACACACACACACACACACACACACACACACACATAGGGCATTATTACAGAAAAATAATAACGCCACACAGTGGACTTCTCAAAATAACCACATTTAGTACCTAATGCGAGGAAAAACAACCAACAGAAGATGACCAACTTTCTTTTAAATAAACTTAACTGTGTATCGACCGATTTCGCGATTACTAGAATGAATCTAGATTTCATTCATCAGCACAGTATTGTCCCAAAAATATATATAAATAAACAGAATTCTCACCTCACCAAAAACGAACACACTACGTATCCGACAGAGTAAAGGGAATGAAGTTTATCTGTATATATCTTCATCAAAGAAGCGGGAAATACTTCCGGGTTGTTTTTTTGGTACCCATGTGGAGACAGGAATAAAAAATTCAACATTGAATATATTCCGTGTACATATTTGATAAATAAATTCAAAAAGGGATAAAACTCTTTTACAAGAATTTCATCAAGAAGCCAGTGTGTAAAATAATTCATAAGGGAAATTTCTATTCCCAAGAATATAATTATTCGTTTATATTTATATTTATATATATATATATATATATATATATATATATATATATATATATATATATATATATATATATATATATATATATATACATATATATATATATTTATATATAAATTGTAAATCCCAAAAATAACAACAAAACTACAAAGGATTCCGCGGTACACGTGTTTCAAGCTTTATATGTGTATAATATAATATGTGTATAATTTACAATGTAAAGCTATCCTCAGCCGCAAAATTATTTCTCTCCCAGGAAATTATACCACCTCGGCGTTGAAGTAGGAAGAAAGGTGTGATGTAAGAAGTCACCTCTTACATCACACCTTTCTTCCTACTTCAACGCCGAGGTGGTATAATTTCCTGGGAGAGAAATAATTTTGCGGCTGAGGATAGCTTTACATTGTAAATTATACACACATTATATTATACACATATAAAGCTTGAAACACGTGTACCGCGGAATCCTTTGTAGTTTTGTTGTTATTTTTGGGATTTACAATTTATTCTTTCACCGCAACCACTAACTGGAATACACAGGTGCTTACAATTGTCAAGTATTACCTCTAAATTTCAATTTATATTTATATATACATACATACACACTCACGCGTATACCCTTCCTTTCGTTCGATAGCGAGAGAGAAAGGGAGACAGGGGATATGCATCGTGTGGCTATGTTAACAATCTTATCTTGATACAGCTTTGTGTAGTAGGCTTTAAATCAATATTATTCATTAAAATAACCTCCGACTAATATTCCAAGAATTGTCTTTGTCTTTTCCCTTTACCCTCTCTGTCTTCCTTCTCTTCTCTAATTGTTTTAACTCTCGTTTTTGGTGTACAAATGTCTGTCAACTTTGAAAACAAAATGTCGTTCTAAAAGGCGTTATTACTCGTTTGAAGCGAAAACCGCAAGGAATGACAAAAACGGTGTTAAACCCACTTTGACCTCATTTTCATATTTTATCCGACTTAACTTAATATCTGTCCGCCAAATCTTGTCTTTTTATCTTCATTTATTGTCAACAGATAACTTGACTGTCAGTTGATGACGCAGCGATAAGCCAGAGTCGGAGATCGGTCAAATGGAAGGGATATAGTTAAAAGATTTTAAATGGAAATGAAAAAGAAAAAAAAAAAAAGCATTGGAGAGGGCGATGCATACCCTACTCACACACACGGATAAAATAAAATGTAATTTAATAAATATATTTTCAGACGAATTCATATCCCAACAAAATTACACCAAGAGTTATTTCCCCCTTCTTATCGTTTATGCATAAGGAAAAAAAACATTTTGATTCACCCGTTCGCTAGCTTTAAAGATAATCAAACCAAAATTTAATGAGTTCGAGCCATTCACCCAATGACTATTTCTGCCAAACTTGGTGAAAATCCGTTCAGCCGTTTTCCAGTAATTTTGCAAACACACAGACAATCGACTATAAAATCCAGCTTTCGCTTACGCGCACAGGGTAATGATGTTTCTGGTTTACAAACACGTGCTTTTATGCACTACAAATTCGTGTGAGAGGTTCTCTCATGCTAAATAACCCAGTATTCTGTGTTCTTACACAACATAAACTTGTAAGTGGAGATAAATATTAATTTATGTAAGTATATATTTAATGTACAGGCCGCACCGAACAAACTGCTTAAGCGGCATTTCGATCGTCTTTACGTTCTGAGTTCAAATTCCGCCGAGGTCGACTTTACCGTTCATCCTTTTCGGGTCGATAAAATAAATACCAGTTTTGTACTGGACTCGATGTAATCGACTATCCCCTCCCCCAAATTTCAGGCCTTGTACCTAGACCAGAAAGGATATTTAATATATATATATGTACACGCACATACAAACACACATACACACACAATCACACCTGCGCACACACACACATTACATACATACATGCATACATACGTACGTATATGGTTAAACTGATAGATAGATAGATAGATAGATAGATAGATAGATAGATAGATAGATAGATAGATAGATAGATAGATAGATGGATAGATAGATAGATAGATAGATAGATAGATAGATAGATAGATCTATTTTTAATTTTCGATTTGCCTATATATATATATGTAAATACATGTATGTGTATATATGACCCACACACACATACACACACACACATATGTATATAATGGGCGTGGGGGGGAGAAAGAGAGAGAGAGAGAGAATATGAGTGTTTCTATATTTGAGTGATTTGTCCCCCGTTTCCACTTGACAACCGGAGTTGTTTTGTTTACATTCCCGTAACGTTAGCGGTTTGACAGTAGAGACAGATAGATTAAGTACCAGAGTTCGAAAATTAAGTATTACGATCGATTTAACTAAACCTTTTTAAGCGGTGCCCCACGATGGTCGAAATCCAATGACTGAAGCAAGTAAAATCACATTATTGCATATGTGTTGTTTTCCGTTTTTGTTTTCTTTCAAGGCGGTGTATGTAAACTTAGCTGCTATTTTTAGCAGATCCAGTGACTGCGTAGTGACCTCTTCGTTTTATTTTGTGTTAATCTTTATCTGCAGGCAACAAACGTCAAGAGAATCAAACTATCTGAGTATTAAAGATGATAATCGTCTGCAAGGATTTACAATAGATACGGAAGAGGAACAGAATTTGAAGACGTCAGCACAACACCTGCATATTAGTCAGAAAGAGAGAGATAGTGTGTGTGTGTGTGTGTGTGAGAGAGAGAGAGAGAGAAAGAGATAGGGAGAGAGAGAGAGAGAGAGGGAGAGTGAGAGAGAGAAGGAGAGAGAGAGAATGAGAGGGGGAGGGATAGAGAGGGAGAGATTTAGGGAGAGAAAAAGGGAGGAGAGAGAGAAAGAGGAAGGGAAAGGGGAGAGATAGAAGGAGAGGGAGCGAGTTAGGGAGAGAGAGAATGAGAGAGAGTTAGAAAGAGAGAAAGAGAGGGAGAATGAGAGAGAGAGAGAGGGGGAATGAAAGTGAGTGCGTCTGTGTCCAAGAGAGAGAGAGAGAGAGAAAGTGCGTGGGTGTGACAGAGAGAGAGAGAGTGAGTGTGTGCGTGAGAGAGAGAGAGAAAGTGTGTGGGTGTGTATTTGTGTGAAAGTAATATGTGTAAATGTGTGTGCTTGAGAAAGGGAGAGAGAGAGAGAGAGAGAGAGAGAGAGAGAGAGAAAGGAGGAAAGAATTGCGCGCGCGCGTGTGCGCAGAGATTCAGATTTGGATAAAATTCCTTCTTCGCTGCCCCATTCTCAGAATCGTCAAAGGTTTGCTTCTCTAACTTTATCGGTCGATATGCTAGAAACAGTAGTCAAATCGTCCTCCAATCACATCGTATCGCCTCAAGTAAGAAACAGATACTTTAGACAATGCTGTCCTACCTACATATCCTTCAAAAGACGGGATGGTCACGGTTGCAATGTTTTTGCTTTTTGTATGCCTGCTTGATCAAGATTGACCACGAGTCGCCATCTTCGTCATCATCCTCGTCACCACCACCACCACCACTTCCACCATCATCGCTTTAACGCTCATTATTTCATGCTTGCATGGGTCGTACGAAATTTGCCGAGGCAGATTTTCTACAGACGGATGCATTCCCTGTCGCCAACCCTAATTTGTTTCCAACTAAGGTAATACTTTCCTATGACCAAACATGAATCCACGGAAGGTTGGAAACGAAAGAAACACCGCTTGCATGACGGTGACACTCGTTTACAACTATCGTACGATGTCAAAGCAATGACGCAACAGTCCGCATACATGCACACACTACACGCGCAACCGCGCACATATATACATACATACACACATAAATCTATATATATATAAATATGAAAATATGTGTTTGTATGTAAGCATATATGTATACATATATGTATATATGTATGTATATATATATATATATATATATATATATATATATATATATATATATATATATATATATATATATATATATATATATATATATATATATAAAGTGAAGTGTATTGCCACTTAAGTGTGGCTGACCCCTAGGGGTGGATGTTACTGTTGCTTTAGCCCCAGGAGGACATCTCCTCCAGCTGGCTTATCGACACACTACTGTGTCCTGTTTGTTTTGCCAAGGGAAGTTATCCCTCTCATCGTGATCGTAGCACGAACGGACCCGAGTTTCAGGGTTATTTCCCTTCGTCAGCGTCCGATAGCTACCGACCTTCATTTAGAGAATTAACATATATATATATATATATATATATATATATATATATATATATATATATATATATATACATATATGTATGTATACACACATACATACATATATGAATTATGGGTACTGTTGTCCAGCCGGCGGAAAATGGTATGGTACGGCTCGAAAAGCAGTCAGGAAAATGACATTTGCCGAAGACGCCAGGCAGTGGATTGGAACCCGGGGTCTTGTGTTTGTCAAACAAACCTCTTAAACATTTGGCCAGACGACGACGACGACGACGACGATGACGACAAGATCTGAGAATAGCCTGAAATGTTTGCTTTCAGTGTTTGTCTTTCATGCGAACCAAACACAGACTGTCAGAACGTGTAATGGTGGTTGTGTGGTGGTGGCGTTTGAAGCAGCTGGAGGTGGTGATGGCGACGATGCGGTAATGTCGGAAATAGTACTATGGAAATGATGATGATGATGATGATGATGATGATGATGATGATGATGATGATGATGATGATGCTGGTGCCGATGGTTGTGGGTGATGTTGGCGATGGTGGTCGTAGTAATGGCGTGGGTAATTTTCTCTTTTACTGCTAGCTTTTCTAGTTTCGCGGCAAAACAGAAGATCCATCGGGATGTGGGGGTAACAGACACGGCACACAGATTAAGTAGTAGTAGTAGTAGTAGTAGTAGTAGTAGTAGTAGTAGTAGTAGTAGTAGTAGTGGTGGTGGTAGTAGTAGTAGTAGTAGTAGTGGTGGTGGTGGTGGTAGTAGTAGTAGTAGTAGTAATGGTGGTTGTGTGACATGCGGGCGATTTGACGACTGCTTCTAGCATCACAAATGTCCATCTTGTTGTGGGTGTCAAGACAAGGTGTCCACATAAGTAGTAGTAGTAGTAGTAGTGGTAGTAATAGTAGTAGTAGAAGTAGTAGTAATGGTGATGGTGGTGGTGGTGGTGCCCATGGCGGCGGCACAAATAGTAATCAAGGATGGAGGTTGTGAGGTTGAGTGGGTGACGTCGTAATGTAAACATCGGGGTACTTACAGCCCACCACCACCACCACCACACATCGACCTCCCCTTCTCCCTCGTCACCGCCAACAACAACAACTACCACCATCACATACCAAACAACAACAACAACAACAGCAACAACAGCAGCAGCAGCAGCAACAAGTTAACAACTGGTTTCCCTGTAAAAACTCTGCTGCTGTTTATTCGTCTGCCTCACGTTTCCCACGGTATTTAAAACTGTTTTCTCTGCTGGTCTGATCGGGCACACACACACACACACACACACACACACACACACACGCATAAACACACACACACACACACACACACGCATGCACACGGTCAAATACGAGATGCGCACTCATATATATTATATGTATACGCACTTCAACATACATATGCGTGTGCGATTGTACGTGTATACAGGCAGTATTACGGGCAAGGTGGTAACATCATAGGCGAGGGTATATATATATATATATATATATATATATATATATATATATATATATATATATATATATATATATATATATATATAAACAACAGTAACATCGTCCACTACAGGACTGCCACATTTAACTGGCAAATATATAATATATATATATATATATATATATATATATATACATATAAATCAAAACAAGCAACAAGGATATCCAGAGGTAATGCAGTACGACCATATGCATATGTATGTGTATGTATATATATATATATATATATATATATATATATATATAAGAACTTTGAAATAAGTTCTCCACCGATAGTGGTGTTTACATACCGAAGGGCTTGGTAAAAATTATAAATTGTTGATTTATTAATAAATTAATAAATTGATAAACCTTTACCCTTTTAATTGTAATTATATATATATATAAATATATATATATATTTATATATATATATATATATGTGTGTGTTCTTTTACTTGTTTCAGTCATTTGGCTGTGGCCATGCTGGAGCACCGCCTTTAGTCGAGTAAATCGACACCAGAGCTTATTTTTTTGTAAACCTAGTACTTATTCTATCGGTCGCTCCTTTGCCGAATGGCTAAGTTACGGGGACGTAAACACACTAGCATCGGTTGTCAAGCGATGTTGGGGCGACAAACACAGACATACATATACATATATATACATATACGACGGGCTTCTTCCAGTTTCCGTCTAGCAAATCCACTCACAAGGCTTTGATCGGCCCAAGGTTATAGTAGAAGACACTTACCCAAGGTGCCACGCAGTGGGACTGAACCCGGGACCATGTGGTTGGTAAACAAGCTACTTACCTCACAGCCACTCGTACGCAATTCATTTTAATGAGATTTTCTATAAATACCTTGAAAAAAGAAATTTTTTTTCGTGATGTGGGAACAGGAGTTTCAGATAGTTCACACGGATCATTTGTTTCTTAACTGGGTATTTTCCTAGCAAAATCACCTGCAAATACCTTTCAGATGGCGTACATTTCGATCATATCTGAATTTATATGCGATGTGCGTCACTATGTATGTGTATGCGCGCCCCACATTTTTTTTTTGTTTGTTTTGGCTGATTAAATTCTTATATGATCGTAATCTACATCATCCGAAAGGTGTTTGTAGAAATTTCAATGAAAAATATCCATTTTTCTGAAAGTTATGAGGAAACAAAGTCATCATATGGATTGATCGAAACCTCTTTCCCCGCCTCCAAAAAATATTTTCACAACAAATTCCAATCATAGTCTACACAAAGGTGGTGCTCCACCATGACCGCAGCCACTTGGCTGAAACGCATAAATAAATAAATAAAAAAGGTCTCTCAACCATTTTTTATCTATGAACCCCTTTGATTACTATTTTATTCTGGTGAACCGCCATAGCCATTCTATAAACTAGTTTCTGTAAAACTAGTTTTATAGAAACATCTTTCAAAATCCCAATTTTGTTATTCACACATTAACCTGTGTAGGTTGAACTATGTAAAATGTAGAGAGAAAGGACCCTAGCTGTTTCTTGCAATACATACCAATACACACATCTAAAGCAAAATGTTTTCAGGACCCCTTGAAATACTATTGGGAATCCCCAATTTGCTATTTTGTTATGTGGACCTCGCAAAATCTTATATAAACCCTCGGTGGCCATATGGACCACGGTTGAGAAACATTTGCTGAAAATTTCATTAAAAAATATCCATTTTCCTGGAAGGTATTTGGAAAGAAAGTCGATGGAGGCGGAGAGCACTTGTATAGGTACGCAGGCTATTCAACAGGCTATTTAATAGCTATTCAACAGCTGTTCAACCTTCGGAAAGTATCGTCCTTAACGGCATTTCTGTTTTGACGATTTTTGAGATTATCTCCCCTTCTCATTTGGAGTTGGCCCCAATTGTCAACAGACGATCATTGTTGTACCTTCGCTAGAGGCACAGATAGTTTCATTAAATCGATCTCCAATGATTCTGTCGTGTATAGTATTTAATATACCTTTATTCGTCTTTGTTATTGGAATACATGCCACTGGTCACTGACATGTTTCTCCTATGTCGTTTTTATTACATGCATTTGTTGTGTGTGTGTGTGTGTGTGTGCGTGCGTGTGTGTGTGTGTGTGTGTGTGTGTGTGTGTGTGTGTGTGTGTGTTGCAACCCAATATTTAGATGCGATTATTTATTCATAGCATTTAAGTGGTTCAGGAACCGATTCCCGCTCCCCTAAGAATATTATATATATATACTCACATACATACATACATACATACATACACACACACACACACACGCACGCACGCACACACACACACACACACACACACACACACACACACACACACACACACACACATATATATATATATATATCCAGGAGCAGGAGTGGCTGTAAGGTAAGAAGCTTACTTGCTAACCAGATAATTCCGGGTTCAGTCCCTGTGCATGGTACCTTGGGTAAGTGTCTTCTGCGTCGGGCCGACCAAAGCGTTGTAAGTGGATTTGGTAGACGGAAACCGAAACAAGCCCGTCGTATATATATATATATATATATATATATATATATATATATATATATATATATATATATATATATATATATATATTAATTCCTTTAAAATGTTTCAGCTGGGGCACCACCGTTTAATATGTGTGTGTTTGTGTGTGTGTATAAGGTCCTGGTAGGGTAGGAAAATAGGGTATTTCCCAATGTAGGACTCAACTCAACTGGAGCCGAATTCTGGGCTATCAAACGCTGTCGGATTCCAGAGTAATACCGAAAGTTTTCAGGCGTAGAAAACCCTGGTTTCACGACAGTAAAACCGTTGTGTGGGTTTTGCAGCGTGGAAAATTTAAGCCGGATAAGAATACAAAGAAAGACTGTTACACATCTTTAATACATCCTTAAAGATGTGTTAAAGTCTTTCTTTGTCTTCTCCTTCAGATTATTTGTATATATATATATATATATATATATATATATATGCGTGCTATGAAGTGCGACCCGTAAGCTCAGGCTTAGTACTATGTATGACACTGCTATAGCGTGTGCAGTACAACGTGGGGATTCAAACCATGAGACAGGCTGCTGTACGGTTTACATATTAATAAAATGCTGAAAAGATATATGGCATGTTATATAACTTACACGCGTTTCCGCAAATTAACAATCAGGATTCCATAATTGCTTGTTGAAACGTTATATAATCGTCTTAAGATTACCTCCTCAGTGTTTCGCAGAGAATGCTTTTGCCAGACAACGAGGAGGTATTTAATGCGATTATGTAATGTTCATGCAAGGAATTATGTAATCTTAACAGTTAATTTACCGAAACGCGTGTAAGTGTAATAAAATATAAAATATCATATGTGTTCTCTGAATTTTATTAATACACACACACACACACACACACACACACACACACACACACACATACACACACACACACAGTGTCTGAATCATTTTTTATAGTATCGCGTAGTACATTTCTGCTTATGGCATATAACTCGTCAGAAAATTACCATTGGTTTCGCATGTACTATTGCATTTGGCAATATTGATGAGTCATCAGATATACTGGCCGGAAGCACATAACCTCTTTAATGCTGGAGGTAAATAGGCAGCCTCAATTTTGTAATGGGAAAAAGTAAAAGACACGAAATTAAAACACCCTTCCAGAGAGAGAAGCAAACAGTGGTGAGTGTGTACGCTTTTACTGTTCACTAGTCCGAAAAAGGGAAGACCACGTTTCCAAAATGAATTTTCTAACATAAGGGCAGCGATCAAAAATTTCGCATCGCACCGCCCGGTCCGGCAGTTCGAACCGTGAGCTTGGGACCGTGAGTGCAACCCCTTAATGACGAGGTCACGCACCGAAAATAGCAATAACCATTAAAGATTAATCTTTTTAGAAAACGTGAAATATGAAATGTGAAATATGAGGGTAATAAGAAGGAATCGAAATCCGATCATAGAAATCTTACGACAGTCAGTTGTACCAGGCATCATCTTAGCTAATTTTATTGCGATGACGAACCTGTATCGAAATTCACTCAGCATAGCAGCTATTTTAGTTACAACACGTAACACAAACACACACACACACTCACACACACACACTCACACACGGACACACACACGCGCACACCTATATGGGACACGTAGATAGGCGGGTCACGACAGCAGCAGGAGCAGTAGTTGTAGTTGTGGTTGTTCTTGTTGTTCTGTGACTAATCTTTAATTGCAACTATTCTTCTACTAACTTACCGTGTATGTTTTAGCGTGCGCGTGCGTATGTATATACGTGTGTATATAATATATGTATACATAAATATATATCTATGTATGTACACATATGAATATGTATATGTGCGTGCACACACACACACACACACATATATATATATATATATATACACACACATACACGTATATATATTACACTGATATGTATCACCTTGGGCAAGTGTCTTCTGAAAGAAGCGCGTAGTATATATGTATATATATATATATGTGTGTGTGTGTATGTGTGTGTGTGTGTGTGTGTGTGTGTGTGTGTGTGTGTGTGTGTGTGTTTGTCCCCCCCAACATCGCTTGACAACCAATGCTGGTTTACGTCCCAGTAACTTAGCGGTTCGGCAAAAGAGACCGATAGAATAAGTACTAGGCTTGCAAAGAATAAGTCCTGGGGTCGATTTGCTCAACTAAAGGCGGTGCTCCAGCATGGCCGCAGTCAAATGACTGAAACAACTAAAAGAGTAAAAGAATATACATATATATATATATACACATATACACATACACACATACACAGATATACATACATACATACATACATACATGCACATACATACATGCACACACACACACACACACACACACACGCGCGCATACATATATGTATGCAGGTATGTATACTCACGCAGGCACGCATTCCTCTGCGTGTGTATTTCTGTGTGTGCATGTGTACATGTATGCGTGTGTGCGCGTGCGCGTGTGTGTGTGTGTGTGTGTGTGTGTGGCGTAGTGTCGATGCCTGTTGCTTTCACCCCACCCGCACCCCCCGCTCCCTTGCAGGTTGAGGTCCGACGGAATAACAACCCAAACCTATGTCGAACATCATCACCACCACCGCCACCACCACCACCGCCACCACCAATGCCACCACCGCCACCACCACCACCGCCACCACCACCAATGCCACCACCGCCGCCGCCGCCAGCGTCTTCCTCGTCATTGCTTGTCTGTGTGGAAACATGCCGGCCGGCGAAAGAAAAGCTAAGTGAAGCATCTCATCTCCATTGCATTACTAAGCAACTAAATATACTTATTTATGATGGTCGTATTGTTCATCTTCAATCACTATCGGCAACCTCCTCCTTCTCCTCACCACCGCCACTATCATCATCATCATCATCATCATCGTTATTAGCCACATGTACAAACCCCACCACCACCACCACCACCACCACCACCACCATTGCCACCACAACGGAAAAACAAAACACAAAATGACGTCATCATTCTATGGACACGATGACTCACAGAGCGATGAGAAAACACACTCACAAACGAAACAAAACAAAACGAAAAAAATATAAAGAATAATAAATAATAAAAAAAATCAATCAATAATTTTCCCACCAACTTACTGTAATCTAGGTCGATACAACGAACTAAACTGACTTCTGATTGGATAAAACAAACTTTCTCATCGCTGACTCATCACTACCATTTCTAGCGCAACAAGTCCCTTCTCTTGCAGGGATATCTGATCAACACTTATTTATTTATTTATTCTTCCATGCATTCAATTGTTTGCTTTTCAGATATTGTGGTGGGAGTCATATAATACTTTGAATGTGTATACATACATGCAAACACACATACATGCATATTGGCATGTATGTGTGTTTGCATACATTAATTTCAGTGCCGAGAGCAGTAAAAATTGTGGGGGAGAAAGTATTTATTTTTGTCCCAGTTCTGGATTTAACATTGTGTCAATGAGGCAACTTAACCAGGAACACCGAAAAGAGGTTACACAATAAATTGAAAGCCCCCACCCCATAACGCACACATAAACACATACACACAGATATCACTTGTAAATGTAGCACAGGAAGACGGCAGACGACCGTTTCGAAAACAAGAAAAATAAAGCAAGAAACACACACACGCATACGCACACACAAAGGACGTGGGCACGCTAATCCCTTATCAGTTGTCGACCCCCAAATCGTCACAGTTTCGACGTCTTATCGATAATATTGTTTAATTTGGAAGCGTTAACAGTAGACAGTTGCTGGGGAAAGGTATGAATCGGTGGATATCAAGGACAAGATAAGACAAGTACGAAAAGAAAAAATAATTGATAAGAGACGGTGTGTCCAGACCGAACGGTGAAAAGGACAAGTTATGAAAGGAACTGGAAAATATGTAAAGCGAAAAGGCAAGGACAATAACGGGAGCACAAATCTATAGTTCGTATGTTTGTGTTTGCTACCTTGGAACCCTCTATTTAGCAGGTTAATCCACTAAACAGGAAGAGCTATTCTAAGAGCGCGTTCTGCCTCATCTTTGAAACGCCTAGTTTAGAATAGAGGCAGCTGATGAAGGAAAAGTTCCATAAGTGGCTCGTCTGTTTTCCTATGTGTTCGTTCTGTTGTCTGTAAATAAAAGTTTGTTTTTGTGCTTTATGTTTTCGTTCCTTTTCTGACGTCCTGTACCCGGATATGCATCTATATATACATGTAGATGTAGGTATGTACATATATGCATGTATACATGCATACACGTGAATATATTGAAGACCTTTCGGTTATAGGGTAGAATTAAGACAAGACATGAACGAAACTAACGCTAATAGGAAAGAATGTGGTCTTCGCGGCCTTGGAAAAAATATATTAAGAAAATCAAGATAAACGTAGGAACAGGAGTGGCTGTGTGGTAAGTAGCTTGCTTACCAACCACATGGTTCCGGGTTCAGTCCCACTGCGTGGCATCTTGGGCAAGTGTCTTCTACTATAGCCTCGGGCCGACCAAAGCCTTGTGAGTGGATTTGGTAGATGGAAACTGAAAGAAGCCCGTGGTATATATGTATATATATATATATATATATATATATATATATATATATATATATATATATATGTGCGTGTGTGTGTGTGTGTGTGTGTGTGTGTGTGTGTGTTTGTGTGTTTCTCTGTGTTTGTTCCCCTAGCATTGCTTGACAACCGATGCTGGTGAGTTTATGTCCCCGTCACTTAGCGGTTCGGCAAAAGAGACCGATAGAATAAGTACTAGGCTTACAAAGAATAAGTCCCGGAGTCGATCTGTTCGACTAAAGGCGGTGCTCTAGCATGGCCGCAGTCAAATGACTGAAACAAGTAAAAGAGTAAGCCATGAGCTGAAGGTAAATTTGAAATGTTGGACAGGAGCTATCCATTGGGAAGGGGTTAATTTAATGTGCGACCTCGTTTTAGAGTCCCATATGTGCACGACATGGTGATCTCGTATCAAGATAAACAGCGCATGACCTTGCAGGTGGGGCCCAGTTAGAATTTTCTTCAGGTCGAGTAACCCATCCTGCTCAAAATGTCCCTGAATAAGTGTTGTTTAAGGATGATGAACGAAATACCCATGTTTCCAGAATTATTTAAACTCCGAAGAATTCCTCTCAACACATGGCTATGATGCTCCCCCACTACTTCTGCTCGTGATCAGAGATGCACATATCGTCAGCCACTAAGGGACATGCTCAACTTGTTAAGGTCATACAACTGGCAAGCAAATCTGTGGCATGGAACAGAATATTTGACGTAGAGCCCATCTTTTATAGTAAGACAGAACAATGTACATGATAACACTTCCAATCAATTAAGATCAGAAGCCATGAGAGCCACTGCCTGGTACTGCATAAGGGCATTTGTTATTATCATTATCATTATTATTATTATTGGGGGTCGATTTAATCGACTTTATATTCCTTCTTCCTTTTAAAATTTCTGACCTCGCTGCCAACGCGAGAAATCAATTGATAGAGTAGCGTCTTATTGTCAGACATTTTATGAAACTGCAGCGGAAGTGACGTAAGAGAAAGTCTCAAGGAATAAATATAAAGATTGTTGTTGTTCTTCACTGAAGGAAGGTTTGTACTTTAAAAGCCACACACACACACACACACACATAGATGTTTAAGTAATAAGGAATAAATAATTGCTGTTTTGTTCTGTAAATACTCTTCCAAAAACGCTTCTTTTAGACTAAACTAAACTAATTTAAATATATTCTTAAAGAGTTTATTATTTTCAGATTTTATGTTATTTTATTTTGTTTATATTTTTTCTATATTGGCTCGCCATAGTATGGCACCCCGTTCTAGAGGAAGAACAAGGAGAGAAAAATTCGATGTGTAAAGGATGGGCAGCAGATAGACTTCAAGAATAAAATATTTAATATGTCCCGCGTGATAGGCACGCGGTTCTTAAATCAAGATGGTGTTTAGGTAATTCTATACAGGTTCCAGTGAAGAACGTTAATTTGACTGTGGACAAATTATTTATGTCTAAAAATAAACAGAATTCCGTCATGCTTCCATGGAACCAATCCTAGAAAAACTGTTAAAAGAAGCGAGTTTTGTTTAAATATGGTTACAGGAATCGAGTTTTACTTGAGTTAATTGAATGAAACGAAGCCGTTTTACTCCATTCCGTTGAAGAACGAACAAAGGGGGCTTCTATGTAATTGCTCGACCTACTAGAAATAGTAACTAAACTACATTTTTATATATTTTCCTTTATTTTTATTTATTTATTTATTTATTTTTGCTTGTTTCAGTCATCGGATTGCGGCCATGCTGGGATAGCACAATGAAGGGATTAGTCGAACAAATCGACCCCAGGGTTTATTTTTTTTTAAGTATTGTACTTATGCTATTGGATTCCAATTTTGCCGATTCGCTGTTTCGGGGGACATAAACAAACCAGCACTGGTTGTCAAGAAGTGGTGAGGGACAAAGCACAAAGACCCCCCCCCCATGCATACATACATACACTCACTCACTCACACACACACGACAGGCTTCTTTCAGTTTCACAAGGCTTTGGTCAACCCGATAAGTGGGGAGGCTGTAGTAGGTGACATTTGCCCAAGGTGCCACGCTGTCGGATGGAACCCAGAACCATGTAGCTAGAAAGCCAACGTCTTACCTCACTACGACGCCAGCTTTCTTTTTTATACCAACCCGTTGGAGGCCGCCCGTAATCCTATGATACAATTTTTTAAAAAAGAGATCTAAATTAAAAAAAAAAACTTCCATCAATATTTCTTGAGTGATGAAGGCAATGAGCTGGCAGAACCGTTAGCACACCAGGCAAAATTCTTAACGATATTTCATCCATCTTTATGTTCTGAGTTCAAATTCCACCGCGGTCGACTTTACCTTCCATCCTTTCGGAGTCGATTAAATAACTAGCAGTAGATCGCTGGAGTCGACGCAATCAACAAGCCACCTTCCCTCAAATTTCAGGCCTTGTGCATACTGAAGAATTATGCGTAATTATAACTATTTAATTGTAATAGTTCTGTAAATGATGCATAACCTTTTTTGAAACAGCTGTAAGAGAAATGAATATTCGAAGCATCAGTGATATTTTCTGTTAAAGAAAATAATACCACTGGTATTATAAAGAATGGTCATATCAGATATATAGTTCTAAATGCCCTTAAATAGACTGGTTGGAATGTGTTTTGATTATAAAATCTGCGAGTAAAGATTTCGAGTTGATCTTAAATCAACGAAAGGAATTTACAGGACAGCGAATGTTTCTCGAGACCTTTCTAGAAACACAATCTGGAAGATTTTCATTCCAAAAACATTTCTGAGACTTATTACTGCCATTATTTCAAGAATGTTAGTGGCATACACCCGGAAATAAAGACCTACCCGAACTCAAATACGAACCATTTGCTAATGAAGTAATCAAATAATTACAGCTACTACTACTACTGCTGCTGCTACTACTACTACTACTACTACTACTACTACTACTACTACTACTACTACTACTACTACGTGGTCGTCGTCATCGAGGTATACACATACATATGTGTGAGTCTATGTGTATGTATTTATATATATATATATATATATATATAGAGAGAGAGAGAGAGAGATAGGAGGAGGAGGAGAAGGAGGAGGGAGAGATAGATATGTAGACAGACACAGATAAATAGAGAGATAGATAGACATACATACATACAGACAGACAGACAGACAGACAGACAGATAGATAGATAGATAGATAGATAGATAGATAGATAGATAGATAGATAGATAGATAGATAGATAGATAGATAGACATAAACACGCCACACACACACTTTGTATACGTATATGTATGAATACATGTAATACATTTAAACTTTTACACATGCATATACACTTATATGCACACACACTATGTATAACGTAAGCGCGCGCGTGAGTATGTGTGTTTCTTTGTTATCCAAACTGAGAGTATGCTGCTGCTGCTAACTTTTAACATTTGATGGGGATGTTGCTCTGGTTTTGTCTTCAGCGTGGGAAACAAACAAGAGCGAATATTATGCGAAATGTTCTGATTTTGTTCTAACTGGAGAGACCTGTAAAAAGCAGACGACATTTAAACGTAATAATCGGCTGCTTTCGCTCGCTCTATGACACTCCGCCTCATTTTCTCTCCGTTTCTCTCTGTCCCCATCGCTCATCTGTAATTCTAGTTCTATTGCTCGACTCTTTGTCTCTCTCTCTCACTTTTTCTTTCTTTCTCTTTCTCCATTTATTTATTCATTTGTTTCGTAAGTTTTGCAGAGGATAAGATTTCAAGCAATTTCAAAAACGGAGAGAGTCAGACTATGTTTAAAGCGAGTAGTTTGTCGTTGCAATGAAACTTAACATACAGTTAATAAGTACGCTTTATTTCAAAAGGGTAATTCATGGTATTTTAACTAAATTAAAAATGATTTATTTCATTAAATAAAAATTAATGAAAATAAATATAAAGTAAAATGAATTATAATTCTTTTTTGTAACATTGGCTGGCACAACCAACTGCACAAGTTTTAAAGGGGTGGAGGGGTATCGTGAATTATATTTGACCTTTCCACAGTGCATGGCCGGCACATATTAAATCGAGCCCCGCTAAAGATGAAGGGCAAAGTCTTTCTCAGTGGGATTTTATAACTCAGAACGTAAAAAATCGGGATTAGACACCACATGGCATTTTCCGGCACTCTACCGATTGTTTCAATCCACTGCTTTTATATCATATAATGACGGATAACTTTCGGTGTGAAGGCAACAATCAATCATATTGACTCCAGTATTTTTCTGGTGGTTGATTTTTATAGTGCCCCGAAAAGAATAAACCATAAAGTCGACCCTCGGAGGAATTCTCACTCGAGACCTACAGAGAGATAACAGCAAGACCTAAGCTGTTTTTTTTCCCGACGTCTGTCATTTCTTTAGATTCGTTTGTACTTGTATTATCGATAATTAAAACCAGTTAATTATCTTCACCTCACCTTCCACCATCTGCAACTTTCCTCTAATTGCACTCAGTATTCGTGAGGTGCCAATGTTAGATTCAAGTACAGTTAATGCTTGACATTATCGGCTCAGTTTGGGGCAAAAATGAACAAACGGACCCATAACAGTGACTCGAAAGAGGTACCTATCGCTCGTTAGGTGACCATGTTGTTGCTTTTGGGCAAAAGAAAAAAAAAAAAGTAAACGGATCTACAACAGGACTCTAACAAGATACCTATCGAACGACAACTATTGACTGTTACTACATGATATCCACCTGCCGTTCCATCTTCTCAAATTAGCTGCTATAAACACTCAGTTATTTCAGCTCATATTTCGTTGCACATTATTACTTTGTCAGTCTCTTAGCGCTAGCAAGATGTGTTATTAAAATTTAACAAAGTAAAGTGTTTCACATTGTGCAGATGTTCACGGAATAAGCCCAGAGAATCAAATTATGAATTTAACTGCTTAAATTTTCATGTAAAATATATAAGAGATTATGAGGCAAAAAAGAGACAGAAAAGAGAAGAAAATGGATTCCTTTCTCTTTTATGCCTGAAAAATTCGGTGTTAATAATGTCTCCTGAGCTTTTACGTTGGAAATCTTAAAAGCAAAAACACAAATGGTGGGGTGAAGTTTTTGTTTCTTTTGGTTGTTAGAATCTGAAGAAAGGATTGCGTCGTCTGTGTCAGTTCTTGGAGACATAGACAGAAACCAATACAAGAAATACCAGACCCATGGCACCGCTTTCTGGTACTTTCTCTGCGAGTGTTCTCTGGGGATTAATTTCCTTTTGGTGGCTTAGAACTTGTCATGTGACACGATTAACGAGTTGAGTGAAGTCTCACAGTTTCAATGGACGTGCACGCATCTGCGCGCATGTGCACACGTACACACACGTACACACATACACGCATATATGTATACATACATAAATATGTTTGCAAGTGTATACATACACATAAATACATATATACACACATACACGTGCACATGTGTGTACATACACTTAAACATGCACATATATACATAGACTTAAACACACACACAAAAATAAATGTATACACTCAAAAATACATGTATACATACATTTATAAAAATAGATAGTAAAGCTAAACACGTGTGCGCATGTGCTTAAATCTAAATATATGTATGTATACAGTTGTGTATATATGAATGCCAGTTTAAGCATTAACACACGAAGACATGCGCATATGAACACATCTATGCATAAATGCATATACATACATATGCACACATATATGTATACATACACACGTGAGTATATAAGTACAGGCACACATAAAAACATATACACATGAATAAACATGGAAACATCCGCATTTACGTGCGGTGTCTACACAAATATATATATAAATGAATATACACAAACACGCATATTCGTATGAATACACACGCACACACACGCACGCACGCACGCACGCACGCACACACACACACACACACACACACACATATACACACACAGACTTATACATAGACCCCTTCACAGTTAACCACATATACATATAGATTACACAAGATCTGCGGAATCATTTCAACCGTACCCCCATTGAAATACAATCTGACTCTTTAAAAATGAAAAGTACAGTTAATCTGTGTGTGTACGTACGTGTATATATATGTGTGTGTGTATATATATATATATATATATATATATATATATATATATATATATTAAAGATGAAAGTGTATGTATGTATGTATGTGAATTTGTCACGGAGAGGGTCTGAAATGGTGCGTCCTAGAGAAAAATGGATTTGATTTTCGTAATCTGCGTCCCAACGACAAGGCAATAGGTTTTAATTAATCAAAAAATTCAATATGCTACGAGAAATAACTCAACTTTTAGACCGACAAATCACACCCTTTCTCTGTGTCTCCATCAGGCTCTCTTTCTCTCCCTCTCTCTCTCTCTCATGCTTTTCCTTTCTGCTTATATATTTACCACATTCTTTATCTCACTCTCTGTATATGCAAATCGCTCAGGCGGAGTGTGTGTGCATGCGCATCAGTGGACGTGCATGTATGTGTATAAGGAATTTCATTAGGGTGACAGAGTTGAAAGACCTTGACAAAAGCACCAGTTGTGAGCTGCTAAGAATGTTTTTTGATATCTATGCACCAAACGGGGGGTAAAAAAACAAACAAAAACTCAGTTTATTGATACGTCATAAATTATTCCAAATAATAGAGATCCGACATGGAACAACAACAACAAAAAAATTGAAATAAAAGTATACTATTTGGAAATTGCCCGGCAACGACGAACACTAAGCTCAGCCAGTGTGCATGAGTGCATGTACACACAAGCTCGCACACGCTCACACACACACACACACATATATATACACACACACACATATATGTATGTATGTGTATATATATGTCTGTGCACATACACACACATATATACACACACATATGTATGTTTGCATATATGTATATATATATATATATATGTCTGTGTGCACACACACACACGCATATATATACACACATGTATGTTTGCATATATATATATATGTATATATTTGTGCACACACACACACATATATATACATACATATATGTATGTTTGCATATATGTATGTATGTGTATATATATTTCTGTGCACAAACACATACACACACATCATCATCATCATCATCGTTTAACGTCCGCTTTCCATGCTAGCATGGGTTGGACGATTTGACTGAGGACTGGTGAACCAGATGGCTACACCAGGATCCAATCTGATTTATATACACACACACACACACACACATATGTATGTATATATGTATGTATATATATATATATGTATGTGCACACACACACACATGCACACATATATATATGCTTGTATATATGTATGTGTATATGTATGTCTGTGTATACACACACATATATATGTATGTATGTGTGTATATATATATGTCTGTGCACACATACACACAAACACACACACACATACACACACACACACACATGTATATGTATGTAAGTTCTTACTTTTCGTGTACAGTTTCTTTGTTGGGAAAAGAAGATACGAACTAAAGAAAAAATATATTCTCTGTTTGGTTTGTTTAAAGTTACTTGCACCCCCCAGAGTACTATAAAAAGTAAACCTCGCAACCTACCCCACCTCGACAAGATCAGCTGGTAACTCAGCACAGAGGGATCAAATACAGCCCAAGTCTGGGGTGGAACTGGGCTGCGGTACTGCTGCTGCTGCTGCTGCTGTTGTTGTACTGACACAACTTCCTAAATCGTAGTTCCTCTCCCTCAAACTACTAGAAAAAAACACAGTTAAATTTCTCTCAGATCACATGGTTACCATCTTGAGAAAATGGTTACATGAGATTAGGGTACCCCTGGAGTATGCCATTTGTCAGTGGCACCGTGGTTAGGGCAGTCGTGGACAAACTGCGGTCCGTGGGATTTTCTGAATGGCTATTTCGTTCTTTTTGGAGATAATCAGCAAGAAACAAATATCAGGTCGAGCGGCCACGTAGCGTGTTTGCTTTAGTGAGATATCTACAGTGCAACTGTAAGCATTCTTGCCTCCGCGCACACACACACACACACACACACACACACACACACACACACACACACACACAGTCAGATATGTCGTTTTTGTTTTAAGTTTCACGAGATAAGGGTTATGTAGTTGATGTATTTGACAGTGTTGCAGCTTGTTTGTAAATCGGAAAAGAAAAGAAAAAAAGAAGAAATGATAGGGAACCTCCGTCCGGAAAAAAATATTTAAGTATGTCTTTCCCCCCCTGCCCCTAGGGATGCATTGACAACGTTAATGTGACTATCATAGAAGACCTGACGATGACGACCCAGCATGAACATGGCGATAAGACACCATCTTGCTAGCCTCAAACCCTCAGACATACAACCGATTCTTTTCATCCGTGTATGCAAAGATACCGAGTCGGGAAGCTTACTTTAACAGTTTGTATCTTGTAATGTATATCGTTATATCTTTTATCTTTTGCTCGCTTCTGGCATTGGACAGCGGCCATGCTGGGGCACTGCCTTGGAGTGTTTCATTCGAACGGGTCGACGTCTGTGCTTTGTTTGTTATTACGTTTGTTTGGTTTAAAGCCTGGTACTTATTCTATCGGTCACTTTGGCCGAACCGCGAGGTTACGGTGGACGTAAACAAACAAACATCAGTTGCCAATGGGTGGTGGGAGACAAACACACGCACACACACACACATATATGTATGTGTGTATATATATATATATATATATATATATATATATATATTGTTGTACTTGGGGATGGTCATATTGCCAAACACATATATATATATATAGTCAATTCAAACATGAACAAGCAAGAGACAAACAACGCAAGGACGTGGAATAAGTACAGTGTTATTGGACGCTCAGGAAAGGAAAGAGAAGAAAGAGGATTTCACGTTTCGAGCGGAGCACTTCATCAGAACAACGGGCCGTCATATATATATATATATATATATATATATATATACATATATATATATATATATGACGGGCTTCTTTCAGTTTCCGTCAACCAAATCTACGCGCAAGGCTTTTAAGAGTCTGGTGCTACAGTAGAAAAACACTTGCTCAAGATGCCGTGCTGTGGGATTGAACCGAGAACCGTGCGTTTGTGAAGCAAACGATATACCTCACAGCCATGCGTGGCGCCTAGATCTTCATAACGTTCTAAGGCATTTTGTTGTTGTTGCTGCTGCTAGTATTGTTGTTATTGTTGTTGTTGTTGTTGTTGCTTTTTCTGTTCTGTTTTATTGGTAAAAGACCTGACCTCATACGGCAGAAATTAGAATAGGTCTTTGGTTTTCTGTTTTCCTTTTGACACAACGTGGCGCGTTAGTAAGTGTCACATGCATGAACCAAACGTGACTATACCATCTATAAACCTGCACCACGGGACAAGCTCCATGCAAGACAATTTGTTGCCCCTAAATTGAGGCATCACGCGCATAGAACACAACATGCGTAATAATATATTATTCAAATATTATATGATAATTTTGCGGCTGAGGATAGCTTTACATTGTAAATTATACACATATTATATTATACACATGTAAAGCTTGAAACACGTGTACCGCGGAATCCTTTGTAGTTTTGTTGTTATTTTTTGGATTTACAATTTATATATATATATATATATATATATATATATATATATATATATATATATGCAGTTAAAATATGCGTTTTACTCCATTCATTAAATTTATATATACTCAAATACCCAAAATATCAAGGAGTTTCTACCTCATAAACAGGAGTTACACCACAGTTATTTTGTGATCTTTGCTACCCGGGTATCTATTAACCAATTTATTTTGTCCGAGTTATTTATTAATTAAGAGAAAATAAATACATATAATAAAATATATAATGGTGGCAGCTGATGAAGAAAATGTTCTCTATGTGGCCTGTGTGTTTTCTGTACTCTGTTTATCATTTTGTCCACGTTCTTTTTTTTTTTGCAACGTCCTGTACCCAGATACGCATCTATATATATACATGTAGATGTAGGTATGTACATACATGTACGTATATATGCATATACTCATTTATTATTTGTATTATATATATATATATATATATATATATATATATATATATATATATATGAACGTAGGTGTGTATGTGTGACTGTGTATATGTGCATGCCCATATATGCAGCATCGTTTTTACTACTTAACGCCAAACGCTCGTCATTCCAATACAACCAGGACCAACACTACTGACGTCAGACATCGTACAAACTAATTAATCATGCCGCCCGAACATAATTAACTAGCTACCCACGTCCATCATTACCAACATATCTAATTACTAATTAACCAATCACATCCACCACCACCATTATCGTCATCTCCCACCATCGTCATGAACCAGCAGAGAAGCCTGTATGTGGCCGCTTGCCCAGTTAGAAACAGCAGTCAAATCTCCCCTCAATTCGCCACCCTGCAGTCATAAAAGAGAAAAAGACACATTGGAGAGTGTAGTCCTGGATATACTACGCTACACTGATTCTGAAGAATAGAATAAGTCAATGCAGGGTGGAGGTCACGGTTGGAACACATTTGATCATAGGTTTGCTGACTGAGGAGCAGAATGGATGGGGGATTGAAACTTAAACAGCAGCAGCACCACCACCACCACCACCACTACCTCCGTAAAAAGACAGGAAGGTCGTGGTAGGAATGTCTTTCTGATCATATAAGTCTGCTTGATTAGAAACTGACCAAAGGCTTAAAAACAACAATAACCCCACCACAAACCTTACTCACCCCCACCACCACCATCATCATCATCATCATCATCATCATCATCATCATCATCATCAACATCATCATTATTATTATTATTATTATTATTCAGTAGTTTTATTTTTATAACGTGCTTTCACTTCACTTATTATTATTATTATTATTATTATTATTATTATTATTATTATTATTATTATTATCCTGTCAACGATCTGTTTCTTCAAAACACCTTACTCCCCTCCCGTCCCCTTATCCCACTCTCTCACCCTCTGCTTCTCACACTCCTCCTCCGTCTTCTTTCTCTCTCCCTCCCTCTCTCCTCCCTTTCTCCCTCTCTCTCTTATTCGTTCCTCTTCCTCCTCACTCCCTCCCTGTCTCCACCGCCCCACACTAGTTATCTCCTTCCTGTTGAGTGGATGTGGATGCTGCTGCACCTAGGAAACCCAAATATCCTGTCATGTGACCACACCCATCATCGAACATCACTACCACCACCACCACCACCACCACCACGCCTGTCACCAGCTCCATCACCACCATCATCATCATCACCACGCCTGTCAACACCGTCACCAAGCGCCACCACCATCATCACCACGATCTCCTCCTCCTCTTTCCCTCCCTTCCTTCTTTACACACTCTCACCCCACCCCCACCACCTCACGTGACAGCGTAACACCTGCAACACGATCCCAGCACTCGTCTGAACTCTCCATCACGAGCCGAACGACGAAGACATTTGTCGGTGGGCCCCCACCAATATCCCTTAAATATCTGCCGGCAGCCTACAGTGTCCCCTATCAGATGACACTCCTTGCAAGTGCAGATGCAGAATAACACCCCCCCACCACCACCACCACACACATGCTCACACCCACACGCGCACACGCACACGCACTCAGACACAGACCCACACGCACGCGGGGCCTAATGTCCTAACCCTCATTGCAACCTACCTTCACTGTGACAACCTCCAAAATCTTACAAAGCCATGGTCCCTATCTATGTCAGGGGTTACCTGACCCTTATCTATGCCAAGTCTTACATGGCTCCTGTTTATACCAGGGATAACCAACTTCTCTTTATAATGGCCCCTTCTTCGTTTGGGGTTTGTATTTACCCACGACCTACGTTTCATTTGGGGTCTACATTAGCCCATGACCTACTTATTGTTTTGGCTTTACATTTGCTCATGGCCCCTGATACATATTACATTATATATAAATATAAATCTGACAAACGTGAGGGCGCATGCGTAGCAGTGTGACAAGAAATTTGCTTCGCAACCAAATGGTTTCGTGTTCAATCCCACTGCACGGTGCCTTTAGCAAGTGTCTTCTATCCAGCCTTGCGGGTCAATTCGGTAGACGGAAACTGAAAGAAGCCCGTCTACCAAATTCACTCACAAGGCATTGGTCGGCTCGGGGATACAGTAGAAGACACTTGTCCAAGGTACTATGTCGCACAGTGGGACTGAACCCGGAACCATACAGCCATGGTCATTGAGAAAGCTTTAATCATAGATTATTGTTTCAATGAAGCTTTGATTTCGTACCAAGAAACAAAAATGGAAGATAAATGAACAGGGCAGTGAGTCGTACACAGCACTGCATGCGATGTGATTGACCACTGCACCAGTCCGTGTGCAGAAGAGTGCTTTGATTGTGCATTCTATATAAATCCTGTCTACTATAGGCACCCTCTCCTGCCCCTGAAATTTCGGAGGAGGGGAAGAATAGTCGATTATATCGACCCCCGCCAGGTACTTATTCTCCTACCAGCAAAATACCTTATCTCTCATCACTCCCCTCTTTCCAGAAGGAGGAGGAAGAGCTGGAAAGAGGGGAGCCTCCTCTTCTTCTTTCTATCCCTCCCCCATCTCTCACCCCTCCCCTCTTTCCAGCTCTTCTTCCTCCTCCTTCTATCACTTCCCCATCTCTCACCTCTCCCCTCTTTCCAGCTCTTCCTCCGCCTCCTCTTCTTCTTCTTCCTCCTCCTCCTCCCCCTTCTATCACTTCCCCATCTCTCACCTCTCCCCTCTTTCCAGCTTTTCCTCCTCCTCCTCCTCTTCTTCTTCTTCCTCCTCCTCCTCCTCCTCTTCTTCTTCTTCTTCCTCCTCCTCCTCCTCCTCCTCCTCCTATCACTTCCCCTCCTGGTACTTATTTTATCGGCTGCCAATAGACAAAAAGGCAAATGTCGATCTCGGCGGCAATTTGAATTCAGATCGTGAAGTCAAACTGGAAGAAATAACAATGATTGATCGGGGCTGCAGCATTTTGGGATCGTTTTCGATTTCTTCCAACAACTCGGATTCCTCCACCCGCTAAAATTTTCCCTAGAATATTTTCTGTGCTGCATGTGTGTGTGTGTGTGTGTGGAGGGGTGGATGCCAAAGAATGGATCCAACATTTCCTCTCGGCGTGTCGTAAAAAAAGCGACTAAAAGAGGCCGAGGTAGGATTTGAACTCCGACCTCGTAAAGCCCTCCCCAGAAATGACTCTTTTGATGACAACAACAGCAACATGAACAACAACAACAGCAACTACTACTACTACTACTACTACTACTACTACTACTACTACTACCACCACCACCACCACCGCCGCCACCACCAACGTTGCTATCATCCCCATCGCCACCTTCACCATCATCACCACCACCGCCACCACCATCACCACCTTCACCATACGAGAGAGATATCACTATCTCGTCTTCTGAAGTAATTTCCAGAACCACTATATACCGTTATCGCCATTGTTTCCACCATCGCCACCACCACCACCACCACCACCACCACCACCACCGCCGCCGCCACTGCTGTCTGGATGCTTTGGGAGGGGGGGGTGAAATAAAAATAAACAATCGTAACCTTGTTAAATCCAACCATATCGGAGGGTGGCGGTGGAGGGGCGGGTGGGTGGGTGATGGAGGAGATGGAAGGTGGGGGAGGGGCGGTTCGTTACATCATCACCACCACCACCACCACCACCACCACCACCACCATCACGATTATCTAATCCGCCATCGCTGGCACCACCGCCCTGCCCTCACTCACTCACCCGCTGGCATCTTTCGCTAAGACGGCAGATGGAATAATTATAATAACCCCACGACAGACAAGAACAATTGCAACAAAACTACATAAAAAACATGGAAAGCAAGAAATATGTGCGTGCGTGTGTGTGTGTGTGTGTGTGTGTGTGTTGTGTTTAGTTGCGCGCGCGCGCGTATTTGTGTGTGTGTGCGTATGTGTGTTTCTGTATGTGTAAGTGTGTATTTATTTGTGTATGTGCGTTTGGATGTGTGTGTGTGGTGGTTTTTGGCCGTATGTGTTGCTCTTGTGTGTGCGTGTGTATGTATACCCGTTTTTGCGTGTATGTGCGAGTATGTGTACCCAGGAGTGCGTGTGAGCTTGTCCCCGTGTTTGCGCATGTGTGTAGGAATGCACCAATATTTGTGTGTGTGTGTATCTGTATGTGTGTGGTGTGTATCTGTGTGTGGTGTGTATCTGTGTGTGTTGTGTGTGTATCTGTGTGTGCGTGTGTGTGTATCTGTGTGTGTGTGTGTGTGTGTGTGTGTGTGTGTGTGTGTGTTGTATGTGTGTATGTGGTGTGTGTTGTGTTGTGTGTGTGTGTGTGTGTATTCATCTTAATGCCGCCGAAATGTTTTGCAGAAAGACAGCAACGTAAGACACCATATGGTAGGTAGATTAGCTGGACATAGCAGCCGAATCGCCCTCAAATCACACCCTACTCTATTATACATGCGTATATGTATGTTTAAGCCAACAAGAAAGCATGAAAGCTAGACCAGCTAAACACAGCAGTTAAATCTCACCCTACTGTCTTCAAAAATGGATAAAATAGATAATGTAGTGCTGGATGGCCACAGCTGGAAAGATACAGATCATAAATTTGTTCAACCTTCGGGTTGACAGGTGGGTATAGAGCAAACAGTGCGATTCGTCGCGTGACAAGTTGCAAATTGGAAAGAAATCTTTTTGAGATCACGCCCCGAGATACACGTGAGCCTGCCAGAAAGAGGGGATGATCATGGCCAGAAAGCCACCTAGAGACCTCACCTAGGGTCAAACAGCAGCGACATCTAGGAAAAATCTAATGAGAAATACCTCTACGTGGTCGCTCGGCCTTTTAAATGTACGAGGGTGTGTTGAAAAGTTCCTGATTTTAAGGGTATCGCGAACGGCCTGGTTGGAAACCTAACCTTCCAAGTTCTTTTACAAGGTTGAGAAAAAACTGAAGGACCACTGCAATAAGTGTGTTAATCTGAGAAGGGGAATATGTTGAATAAAATCATAATTAACAGATCCTCCTGTGGTTTCTGTTATCCAAAGCCAAGAACTTTTCAACACTCCTCGTTGTGACCAAATGTCATTGAAATCACACGACCGCCGTCTTAAAAAGAGGAAGGCCACGTCGTAGATAATGCAGTCCTAGAAAACACCATGAAAAATAAATGAATGCGGGATGGACGTGACTGAAATTAGGTTAAACAACAATAAAATCCTATCCAAATAACAACAGGGAATAATTGTTTCTAACAAAGACACGAGATCTAATAATTTGGGAAGAAGTGAGGGAATGGTGTAAATAATTACAAATGAAATAACGCAGTTTCTCGTGTGAAACCTCGTGACAGGACATAAAGTGGGGTGTCATTATAGAAATAAGGACGGAAAAATAAACAAGAATTATTTATTTCCAGCGACATTTAGTTTAATTAGGGCATATTTTGGAAAAAAAATATATGTATATATATATATATATATATATAAAAAAAGCAAGTAATTTTTTTTTTTAATTGCAACTGCGCAATTGCAAAGTGAATCGGTGAGCAGTCAGAAGCGTTGCCGCGCCAAACAGAATACTTCCGGCTTTATGTTCAGAGTTCAAACCCTGCCGACGTCGGCTTTGCCTTTCATTCATTCGGAGTCGATAAAATAAGAATCAGTCAAGTACTATGGTCCATGTAACCGACTTGTTGCCCCACGCAAAAAACCGCTGACCCTTAGCCGAAAATTGTAACCATTATCGCAGTCTGGAACAGGGAGACAACAGGGTAGCGTTGTTAGTAGGAGGGGCTGGGATGAGAAGTTAGTATGGGAATGAGTTAAGGCACTTGCGAACGTGAAAGGTGGAATGAAGGGAGGAATGAACAGGTAGAAGAAAGTGACAATTGAAAGATCAACAATGAGCGATGGAGAAACGAAAAGCTAAAAAATGAAACACGAAATAATTGAAAAAAAGAAACACATTATTCTTTTCTACTCTAGGAACAAGGCCAGAAATTTTGGGGCAGTGGGGCCAGTTGATCAGATCGACCCCAGTTTGCAACTGGTACTTAATTTATCGACCTCGAAAGGATAAAAGGCAAAGTCGACCTCGGCGTAATTTGAACTCAGAGCACAGAGACAGACAAAATACCGCTAAGCATTTCGTCCGGCGTGCTAACCACTCTGCCAGCTCGCCGCATTATTATCGTAGCGTCAAAAGCTGTTAGCAAACAGAAGCGTTGACGCGCCGGACAAAATGCATACCGATATTTCTTCCGGCTTCACGTTTCTGAGTTCAAATTCCACTGCGATCGACTTTGGACCGTAACACTGAGCCAACGGCGTAGATGTTTGTTAGAGACTGCTATTTCAATTAAAATCTCCCTTTTGTCATACTACACTGACTTAACAAATGAAAGACATATTAAACAGAGTATTCCTAGATGGACCGTGCCCCAATAAATAATGGTGCGGGTGCTGAGACTTTCCAAGGAGTTATCTTATATCTTTTTATTTATTTCAGTCAGTAGACTGCGGCCATGCTGGGGCACCGCCTTGAAGAATTTTCAGTCGAATGTATCAACCGCACTAATTAAAAAAATTTTTTTTTATAAGCTTGGTACTTTTTCTATCAGTCTCTTTTGCCGAACCGGTAAGTTATGGGGGACGTAAACACACCAGCACCGATTGCCAAGAGGTGATGGAGAGACACACACAGAAACAAAACACACACACACACACACACATATATATATATATATATATATATATATATATATATATATATATATATATACGACGGGCTTCTTTCAGTTTACGTCTGACAAATCCACTCACAAGGTTTTGGTCAGCCTGAGGCTATAATAGAAGACACTAGCCCAAGGTACCACGCAGCGGGACTGAAGTCGGAACCCTGTGGTTGGGAAGCAAGCTTCTTACCACACAGCCACGCCTGCACCTAAGGTTGTTAACCTTTTTACTCGGAAGGACGCCTTTTATATTTAAATGATTTTTTTTTCCCACGAACGCTAAGCTTTTGTAAGGTCTGTCTATGAAGTCAGTACTACTTTTGTAGATTCCCAAAGGACTACGGACCCCAGTTTGTGAACTGCCGTTCTGCTTGATCAAAAAGTATTGCAGAATACCCCGACTCAACTGCTTTCCCAGACGCATACCGTACACCATGCGCACTTAATAGACACAAGCCACGACAGAGGCTGACAAAACACAGAAGCTGTGAAGCTCCAAACAAGAAGCGATGGTAAGGCTCTTTACAAAACGACATCCTGTCGTCTGCTTTACTCAAACCCAGGCCCCGAGAGATTGCTGGTCCGACCGACAAACGTTGCTATGTAAAAATAATCGTGTCCCCAGGATTAAGTTACTCGTGTCACCGTAAGAATATCACAACTACTTTTACTGCTACTACTACTACTGCTAATTATTATTATAATAACAATAACAATAGTTATGATAATGATAAATAACTTAGATAAGACTGTTCATTATAAAATGAAATAATGAGGCATCTCATAATAACATTAATTACAGCAACTTGTTCGCTCTATCTTTTATATTTTCCTTTCTCTAATCGTCCTCTTTTCCCATTTCCGCCTCCTGTTCTTTGCGTGTGGGTTGTGTACGTGTGTACGTTAGTGTGTGTGTTTGTGTGTGTGCGCGCCCGCGCGTGTGTACTAATGTAGGGGTCGTTAAGTAAAAAAAACTTAACCACAGTTTTTTTTATTATTGGAAGTACTGAATGCTTGGTGTAGAGCTAAATTGTTATAATAAAACGGCAAAGGGATTCGCTGAAACTTCCAGGTTGTAACTCTTTCCGGATTTCTTCAAACAATGAAGTATCTATCTACCTATCTACCTATCTATCTATTTATCTATTTATCTATCTATCTGCTTGTCTGTCTGTCTGCCTGTCTGTATGTATATATGTATATATATATATATATGTGTGTGTGTGTGTGTATTTGTATATCTATACGCACACACATTTCAGTCTATTTTTTCTTCACGTCTTGCTGCTGTTTCTATCGTTGTTCCCCCTCCTCCTACCCTTCTCCTTCCTCCTATCCGTCTCCATCCTTCTCCTCCTCCTCCTTCTCCTCCTCCATATAATCTCTCTACCTTCTCTGTTTTTATCTGCTCTTCTTACTAGATTTCATCTTCCTGTGGTTTCTAACAACCTCTACGTTCCTTCCTTCCTTCCTTCCTTCCTACCTTCCTTCCTTTCTACTTCTTACGCTCCCCCTCCCCCCTCATCCCATCTCTCAACAGTACGGTTATTACGCCACATATATCTCTTCCTCTCAAGTTTCTGAAGATCAGTAAGCTATACTTCAAAATATATCCTTGATGCAGTAAGCATAAAACACACAATCCCGTCTTTAACCATCAAGTATTTCACTTCTAATGTTTACTTCCACCAAGTACAATTCCTACCACCAACTCTCCCCCTCTCTCTCTCTCTCTCTCTCTCTTTCTCTCTCTCTCTCTTTCTCTCTCTCTCTATCTTTATATATATATATATATATATATTTCGTTTTTGGACTCTCCCCAGACACAACAGTATATATATATATATATATATATATGTTTTTAATTTATATTAGCCCTTGTGGCCAATAAAACAAGAATTTATTATTTATTATTAATATAGAAAGGACTGAGGTAACTCCTCCTGAAGATATAGAGTCAAAATTAAAAGAAGAGTGACTTTCTATATTAACCAAAATGAAGTAGATTGACAAATTTATTTTTTGAACCAGTTGAAGATACACAAGATGTCGAAATATCGTTCACTAGATAACAATGGCACTCTTCTTTTAATTTTTTTGACTCTATTATTATTATTATTATTATTATTATTATTATTATTATTATAAGGCGTGGATGCACATGGCCTAGTGGTCAGACCGGGGCGATGTGTGTGCTTATGAACGAAATACCTAAGCTCCACGCAGCTCCCTGGAAAAGACTGGCGTCCTGTCCAGATGGGGAACCTATACACCAATGAAACCAGGAAACAGGTTCCTTATGAGCCAGGCATGGCTCAAGAAGGAACAAACAACATTATCATAAGGCGGCGAGATGGCAGAAACGTTAGCACGCCGGGCGAAATGCTTAACGGTATTTCGTCCGCCGCTACGTTCTGAGTTCAAATTCCGCCGAGGTCGACTTTGCCTTTCATACTTTCGGAGTCGATGAAATAAGTACCAGTTACGCACAGGGGTCGATGTAATCGGCTTGCCCCCTTCCCACAAAATTTTCATAACCTTGTTCTTAGAGTAGAATTATACACAATTATAAGGCAGCGATTTGGCAGAATCGTTAACATGCCGGACAAAATGCTTAGCGGTATTTCCGTCCTCTTTATATTGTGAGTTCAAATTCCACCGAGATCAACTTTGCTTTTCATCCTTTCGGCGTCCATAAAATAAGTACCTGTAGGACACTAGAATCGACAAGCCCCCACCCCTAATATTTCAGGCCTTGTGCTTGTATTAGAAAAACTTACACGAAATCCCAATTTTTTTTCTGTAGTTTCAGCTCAGAGCCGCGGCCATGCTGATGCACCTCCGTTTTGCTACACTTTTATTACTGAGAGCCTCCTCCAATATGTGACACTTGAAGAATGGAGTTTAATGTAGCTACCCTCATTTGCACCTCAAAATAATAAAAAAAACAATCTAATTTTGTAGTCTTTTATCTTTTACTTGTTTCAATCATTAGACTGGTGCCATGCTGGGGCAACTGTTTTTTTCCTATATGATTTAACATACAAAACAGGCAAAGTGTAACCATTTCCGAGAAACAGACCCGCAAGTGACGTGGTTCATCATCGGGCGACCTGCACTCCTAAAATAAAATTGATGACAAATTTTGATTAGGTGTGCCGTTCAGAAAGTTCCAGCGGTCGCAGTTTACCCGTGACTGTTTTAAAGCATTGTATCTAAATTTTTTTTTTCAGACTTTCTACACTAAATGTGTCAGGAACGAGTTTGCCACGAATTCGAAAAAAAAAAGGACTTGAAAATTCACTAATTCTACAGAACACAATTGCCCCTCCTCCACCATCGGTTCTTTTCTTTCCATTCTAATATCTAGTTCTGTCAAAATAAATAGGCAATGCTTTACTTAAATTCTTTGTCTCTCTTTCTCTCTCCTCTCTCCTCCATCCTTTTCCCTCTCTCTCTTTCCTTCTACCGTTTCTCTCTCTCTCTCTCTCTCTCTCTGGTCTCCCAGACAGACCTATCTTTTGGCATTTCTCTTGCATAGCTTTGTCGGTCGGTATGTATGTTCTTCTACTTGTACTTATTTTGTTTGTTTATTTTTATATATATGTATATATTTGACTGAAATGATGCCGTGTGGGTGGCGCGCGGTGTGGGTGGGTGAGAACAGCTCTGTAAGTTGGCGTCGGATGGCAGCGGTTGTATATAACCGGGGATGGCGGTGATGTTGGTGTTATTGGTGGTGGTGGTGGTGGTAGTGGTGGCGGTGATAGTTGATGTTGGCACTTGTTATTCTTGTTTTGGTGGTGGCGATGGTGGTGGTGGTGGTAGTTGATATTGGTTGTTGTTGTTGGTGGTGGTAGATGTGATGGTAGTAGTTGTGTTGGCACTTGTTTTGGTAGTGGTGGTGGTGGTGGTGGTGGTGGTGGTAGTTGATATTGGTTCCTGTTGGTGGTGGCGCTAGTTGTGTTGGCACTTGTTGTTTTGGCGGTGGTGGTAGTGGTTGTTGACGTTGGCTCTTGGTGTTGTTGCTGTTGTCAGTGGTAGTGGGTGGAGGTGGTTGCAGCTGTTGTTGCTCAGCCCCGAGCAACAACTTCTCCCTGAACAAACAGACCTACAATGTATCATATGATCTTCCAGATGTGGCCATCCCCCCCCCCTGTCTTTCTCCTGTATCAAGAAAGCTCAAGATCACATAGCTCAGAGTCTGTGTTTTTCTGAGACGATGTGTGACTTGAGGGAGATTTAGCTGCTATTTCTAAACCAGCAGGAGTGACTGATAAGCGCAGGCACGTCTGTGTGGTAAGAAGTTTGCTTCCAAACCACATGGTTTCGGGTTCAGTCCCACCTTCATGACACTTTGGTCAAATACCTTCTGCTCTAGCTCCTGTCGGACCAAAGCCTTGTGAGTAGATTTGGTAGATAGAAACTGATTGTTGTTGCTGTTTGAGGTCCCAAATCGAGCAAAGACCAACCCCGATCGAGCAAACCTCGCAATCAAACACAGAGGTAGCAAGCGTACCAACAATGACCATCCCAGCCGTTTAACCGTTAGGCAAGAAGATTACATCAGCTGATGTGACCGTTTTTTTTTGTTATTGTTATTGTTATTGTTGTTTTTTTTGCGACATGTTCTTTTGTTTCTTGAAAACTGTTTTTGTACGAATATTCGGTCAAAATGCATCTGTTATTTACTTTACCAGGTAGCGACCATCCCCACGTTGGCACGTGCGATGTGGAGCGCCCACACTCACACACACACACATACATGTATGTATGTGTGAATACATCCATGTATATATATGGTGGTGGAGGTGGTGGTGGAGGTGGTGGTGGTGGTGGTGGTGGTGCCGTTGTTGGCGTTGGCGTTGGTGGTGGTATTTGATGATGGCAAGCAAAACATGCTATACATTTACTTAAATAAGGAGCGGAATGGTTAATTACTTTTCTAAGTAGGACAGATTCAGCGTGTTTTTGAGGACCAGATCCTGAGACAGAGTAGGGCACATAACTTAACTCTGCTTATTTTACACACACACACACACACACACACACACACACACACACACACACACACATACTCGTGTCACTCCGTCGGTTACGACGACGAGGGTTCCAGTTGGTCCGATTAACGGAACAGCCTGGCCAGTTTAAATACAAAATGGCTTAAGGAGGTACTACGTCAAGCGGGTATCAACTAGTTGTCCTAGATGTGTGCTCCATATCATCCACCATGGGTAGTAAGCTCATAAATACAGGGCGGTTCAAAAGTGAAAAGGTGTTGTTTTAAATTTACAATAACTTAGCATCACAAACATTATACAGGAGTGGCTGTGTGGTAAGTAGCTTGCTTCCCAACCACATGGTTCTGGGTTCATTCCCACTGCGTGGCACCTTGGGCAAGTGTCTTCTACTATAGCCTCGGGCCGACCAAAGCCTTGTGAGTGGATATGGTAGACGGAAACTGAAAGAAGCCCGCCGTGTGTGTGTGTGTGTGTGTGTGTGTGTGTCCAACATCGCTTGACAACCGATGCTGGTGTCTTTACGTCCCTGTAACTGTGGTGGTGGCCATGGGTGGTGGTGGCAATAGTTGTAGCGGTTAGTATAGTTATGCTGCTGGTTGGTATTTCTGGCATGGTGGTTAAGGTTGCGGTGGTGTTGGTGGTAGTCGTCGTATTCGCTGTGGTCGTAACATTGGTGTTGGTGCAGTAGTAGTAGTTGTAGTAGTAGTAGTAGTAGTAGTAGTAGTAGGAAGAGGTAGAGGAGAGAGAGAGGAGAAGGTGGAGGAGAGAGGCAGCGTTATCCTAAACAAAAATAAAAATGTCACTCCACCTACCCCCTCCCGCCGCGCCCACCCCCCACCCCACCTACCCTTATACAACATTTGTCCCGTCGATAGAAATACTTATTACAGATAAGATTTCTTCAAATTAATGGCTCGTGTGATTAGCATCACTGCTTTTTATTATTTACGTGTATCTGTGTGTATGTGCGCACACACACACACACGCGCGCGCACACACACACTGCGACATTTGTCTTTCCTTCTCCCTCTCCCACACAGTTTTCCCCCTCTTCTACTACGACTACTGCTACTTCTCATGTACTTTTTGCAAACTCACGTTGTCTCGAGTTCCCCATCAGTTGCAGTCAGTTACTCAAACACAGACGATATAAAACTCTACCGTCTTACTTTTACTTCCTTCCTTTCACCTCTACCCGGAAGAAGGACGCTGTCCGGAACATTGGATACCCTACACCCGCCGTCAATTTCCTTCTACTTTTTATGTCACTTTTTCAAATAATACAACTCTTGCTACTGCAGACGAACACTAATCTCCTTGGATTCTGTTTTATCTTACATTATATAATAATACATTCTCTCTCTACACACACACACGTAGAAGCATGCATGCGTACATACATACATACATACATACATACATACATACATATACATACATATATATGTGTGTGTGTGTGTGTGTGTGTGTGTGTGTGTGTGTGTGTGTGTGCGTGCGTGCGTGCGTGTGTGTGTGTGTGTGTGCGCGCGCGTTTGTATATGTGTGTATGTGAATGTTAGTGAGGGTCAATGCGAAGATGTAAAAGCTTGCACGTTTTTAGTCTTGTATGTGCATCCGTATATTCTCTAATTCGTGTACTTGTTTCAGTGATTTGACTGCGGCCATGCTGGAGCACCGCCTTGAAGGCATTTCTGTCGAACAAATCGACCCAAGGACTTATTATTTTTTTTTAAGCCTTAGTACTTGTTCTACCGGTCTCTTTTGCCGAACCGATAAGTTACGGTGTCGTAAACACACCAACACCGGTTGTCAAGCGGTGATGGGGGACAAACACAGGCACAAAGACGCACACATAGATACATATATACCTACATATGCATATATACCTACATATGCATACATACACACATGCCTACACACACACACACACACACACACATACATATATATGCCTATACACACACGACGAGTTTTTTTCAATGTCCGTCTACTAAATCCACTCACAAGTTTCTGGTTGGTATGTGCTACTGTAGAAGACACGTGCCCAAGATACCACACAGTGGGACTGAACCCGGAACCGTGTGATTTGGAATCAAGTTTCTTATAAGACGGCCACGCCTTCGCCTGTATAGGTATACTTTGTCTACGCGCGTCTTCCTTCTGGTATTAAGAGTGTAGTGCATGGACGTACGCGTGCACATATGTATGCGTGCGTGGTTTTGTGTGAATGCATGAACAGGTGCAACTGTACTTTAACGCCCTTCACAATCGTGCCGGCATTGTGTGTGTTTGTGTAAGGGAGGAAGAGAGAGAGGGGGCGAGAGAGGATTATGTATGTGTATGAACGTGTACATTCGTACACGAATGAGTGAAGCTTACCCTGGCCGGCCAATTAAAACCAAACCTACTTGTAGCTTCTGAAGACAAATTGGTGAGTGAAGCACTTACATCCAACATCATAATACTGGGGGAAAAAAGTGGGGAGGTTTTGATCGGAGGGGTTGATACGGAGAGTGTCGTTTGTCACTGAGGACTGAATCACTGCGTGGGTTTCAAAAGGTTTAGGAGACACAGCTGAGAACTCTTAGCAAGATTAAGCGATCAATTGGCTGAGATGTATGACTAACAAAGCCATTGCATGATTTGTCCTTCACCGCACCTCTACACAGCCTCATTAAAAAATGTTGTGGAGGTGTTCCCCCAATTAAGGAGCCTCTATGTGAGTAGTTCCTTTCCTTGGTGTCCACGAACTTCAAGTGCGACCATAAAGGTAGGACTGGGCAACGGGACCTAACCTTTTTTTTTTTTCACCGCGGACAGGTTTCAACGGGCTCTAATCCCCATAACTCTTTTACAAAAATGCTATTATTGAGCAAACTTAATCGGACCAAGTTCAAGCCTGGTTCAACCAACCTATCATTTTTCCACTGACTGAGGGATCAAGCGCATAACAAACCACAATGAAAAGCATTATAGCTTCATTATTTCATAAAACACTAAGGTGTCGAGCTGGTGGAATATTGCTTTTGAGAGAAACGGTGACTATGTTGAGGAGTAGTGATGTGATCCACAGAGGACCAGCTTCATTTTGATGTATGATATATGTTCCTGTGTTGGTAATTATACCTGTCCTAAACAAAATGGCATTACTTTTTGACTCACCCTCGTATATAGCGACTGATCACCGGACATCAGAACATGTCCAGTCGCCGGTGGTTTCAGCATGCCATAACTGCCATAGCTTCTCGGGAGGTTTCTCTCAAGGTTACCTCAGCCTCGAGTTCAAGTTAAAAAAGAACAACTTAATGTATGGCTGCGGTGCATCAGTCTTAACGGCGCTAGTTACCTTGTCAGCATGACAGCATGCATTATGTGTAGTGCGAGGAATGCTCTAGATTACAATTACATGTGTTGGAAGCATGTAATAATCTAACAAAATATCGCTGGCTTCTGAGTTTCTTTCCGCTAACATCAGAACGAGCTTACTTTGAATACAAAAAAAAAAAGAAAAAAAAGAAACTGAATTATTGAATTGAATCAAGGATTTTGCTATGCCACCTATTAGTACCTAATGGAGAAAACACTCTTGAGCTGTTGTATTGAACTGCCAAAAGATAAACCTGAAATCTTAACCGCCATTTGATTTCAGTGTATGTATTTTTATCAGTTCTTTTACCTGCTTCCGACTGTTTATATATATTAATACCCGTTCGCCATTTTTTTTTCTTTCCCGCCACTGTTATTACTTTTCCGTTTACTTCATGTTTTCTTGCGTCTCTACTGTTTCAATTTTTTTTTTTTTTTTGTATTTCCGATTCGAAGAATAACCCCTGCTTTTGCCATTACAGTTTTTTTAAGGCTTGTGTCAGTTTTTTCTCCCCCCCCCCCTCGTAACGCTTCGGCTACGAAACAAGAAAAAAGAAAAAAAGGAAACTTCCTCGAAAGTCAGATATCCCTCTAACATTTGTGTTTACATTCTTTTAAATTTATTTTAAACAATTTTATTTTGGATCAAATTTATACATTTTTTTAAAGCAACATACCACCCTGGGTTGTTTAGTAGTATTTTCCAAAATATAAACACTCATTTTCATATATATTTATCTATCTATATATAAATGTTATCTTGTGTGTGTGTGTACGTACACGTGTATGTATATATATATATATATATATGCACACACATATGTATATGTATTTATTTGAGGATATTTGGTGTGAGTGCATATTTACATATATATATATATATATATATATATATATCCGTATGTATGTATACACACACACACACATGTACATATATATTATATATTATATTATACTATATAATATTATATTTTAATGCTTTTAACGTTTATTTCTCTTTTAATGTTTATTTCTCTCCTCCTGCCATGTTTTGCTTCCACCGGATTTACGGTTTTCCCAATTTCTCCATGTCTACACTTCTAATGTCTTTCCTATGTACATAAGAAACGTGTATCAAAAGCATTTTGAATACAACACGTTTAACGTATCGCTGTTGTTTAAACGCTAGAAGCTGCCGAATGGTGTTAAAAACACAATATATTTCAGAGACGTCATTAAAGGAATTTTTCACGGACGAAAAGCCGCAGCTTACGGCATTTACACCATACGTTAAGTATCTTGCATTGATAATGTTTGTTTGCTTGTTTGTTTGATTACAGCGCTGCTCCCGTTGAGTACGCTACATTGATGAGTCGCAACAACGGCGAAGTACGTGTCTGTCGCTCTTTTTTTTTTTACAGTGCTGCTCCCGTTGCATAATTCGGATTTATGTTATTTATGCGGTGTCATTTGCAAACCTGCCGTTAAGCTTATACACTGCCTGTATCTACTTTAGACGAGCAGATTCGATTTTCTTTTGGCAATGTCATGAGTACGCTACATTGATGAGTCGCAACAACGGCGAAGTACGTATTTGTCGCTTTCGTTTCGCCTAGCTGAGATGTATATTGTGATTTTTAACATTATACGTCTCAAAAGAGACTTTTTTCCTGGAAAAAAAAACTTCTGCTTCTGTTGTATTGATTATGTTCTGAATGTTGTACTGTTGTGAATACGTAAAACAATCATTAGCCGTAGCCCAATCAGGCAACGTTGCGTTCTCTCAGATAGAGTTCGTTTCCATTTACAGGTTAGATAGGTAGAGACCCACAATCATCATTTCTCTCTCTCTCTCTCTCTCTCTCTCTCTCTCTCTCTCTCTCTCTCTCTCTCTCTCTCTCTCTCTCTCTCCAGCTGTTACATCTTTGATGGTTTAGGTCAGGGGTGCCACAGCATGGTTCGTGAGAACGAAAGTCTTTTCTACTATCGAGTCATATGCAACTGCGAATGACGGTCGACATATACAGACAAACATCTATACAGACAGACAGACGTACAGAAACACGTTCGTGCACACATACAGACATACACACACACAGTGATAATTTCATATTCGGGTAGACACCTCATAAGTATGCTGTTTAAAGAGTCTCCCGAATTTCATTTTCTGTTTCTCATCCTTACATATATTTATGTGTATGTGTGTGAGTGTGTATGTATATGTATATGTATATACATGTACACATACATACTTATACATATATAGACATATACATATAGACATATACATCTATATATGTATGCACATACATATATGTGACTACATATATGTGACTACATATATATATATATATATATATATGTGTGTATATATATATATATATATATATATATATATATACACATAGAGCGAGAGAGAGAGATAATTAGATACATACATACATAAATACATGCATACATATCTATTTAAATACATATGTACAAAACATATATTATATATATATATATATTTATGTACATGCACACACAAACACACCACACAAATGCATTCTTTCGTTATGTGTGCGTGAGAGAAAGAGAGAGAGAGAGAGAGAGGGGGGGAAAGAGGGATGGAGAGAGAGAAGCATGCATGTGTTCGCGAGTACTCGCAGACATGCAGCCATGTTGTAAATGTGCAGTTTGTAGCCACGTGAAATCAATACGTATCGTAACTTAAAACGTTCTCCTATATACCATGCTACCCGACACATTCCTCTGATGAATGGGAGGCGGCTACTCATATGTCAGTGTGCGTGTGCGCGTGCGTACATATTGTTGCGCGCACGCGCGTGTATGCGTGCGCGTGTACGTGTATATGTGTAGTTATACCTGCAAATGGGTGGAGTTAAATGTATCCTTTTTCGTATTTCGTTTTGTCATTAAATATCTGCCAGCTTTTGTTTTTTTAATGTACTTCTCTTCTCTATATATAAGCACACACACACATACACGCGCAAACAGTCGCTTTCTTTCGTATAGCTCTGATATTTTATCACGTTACCACTCTTTGCTGTAGCACTATATCTTTCTTTTCCCTTTTGGATTGACTAAAGTATGGAGTTGTCCACTTATAGGCGTGGCTGTGCTCTAAGAAGTTTGCTTCCCAACCACATATTTCGGGATTCAGTCCCACTACATGGCACCTTGGGCAGGTGTCTTCTACTATAGCCCCAGTTAGACCAAAATCTTATAAGTTTATTTGGTTGACGGAAACTAAAAGAAGCCCGTTATATACATAGTATAACCACATGTGAATCGTTGGCGATTTTCTCCCTTCGTCTTCCCTTCTATTGGACTTTCCTCTGTTTCTGAAGAAGAGCGTCTGCTCGAAACGTTAAACCAGCTTTCTTTCCTTTCCTGAGCGTCTGCTAATACTTTACATGTACCACGTCCTCGCGTTGTTGTTTTTTTTTGGGGGGGGGGGGGGATTTACTATATATATATATATATATATATATATATATATATATATATATATATATATATATATATATGTATGTATGTATGTATGTATGTATATTTATATATTTATATATACAGCGCGTGGCTTAGTGGTTAGGGCATTCGGCTCACGATCGTAAGGTCGCGAGTTCAATTCCCGGAGATGCGTTGTCTCCTTGAGCAAGACACTTTCTTCCACTCCACTCAGCTGGCAAATGTGAGTAGTACTTATATTTCAAAGGGCCAGCCTTGTCCCACTCTGTGTCACGCTGAACCTCCCAGAGAACTACCTCAAGGGTACACGTGTCTGTGGAGTGCTCAGCCACTTGTACGCTAATTTCACGAGCAAGCTGTTCCGTTGGTCGTATCAGCTGGGACCCTTGTCGTCGTAACGGACGGAGTATTCCTACTCCTATATATGTATATATAATGCATATTAAGTACAAGACATCACCAACGAGTGAAAAATATGTAAACGCACGAGAGGTCAGAACAGGACAAAATACCAAAAAATATACAGTAAGTACATGACATCACCGACGAGGGAAAAATGCGTAAATACATAACAAGAGATAAGTACGAGACAAAATACCAAAAGAAGACTAACTCCTCCTCAGTTGTCGACTATTTATTCCTCCCTATAGGTGTCACGCAAGTGAAG
>NC_142951.1:14776256-14778756 GCF_046866305.1 Octopus bimaculoides | reverse complement strand
ATATATATATATATATATATATATATATATATACGTGTTTCTTCTGTATATGCGTGAATCCATCATTGCTGCTCTCTGCTTCAACACAACACAAGAAATAATAATAATAATAATAATAATAATAATAATAATAATAATATTGTTGTTGTTGCTATGCCAACCATTACCAAAAGTTTGTGGTACTCCAGTATGGCCACAGTGTGGATGAATGAAATTAGTGAGAAAAAGAAACAAAACAAACAAACGCAAACAAGAAATTGAAACCCCCCAAAAAAAAAATGAATGAAAGGTCTTGCGAGGGTGGGGAACACTACATAGTCGCTTGACCTGTTAGAAATAGCAACCAAATCTCAGGCAAATCGTGCTTTGGGTCCTGAAAAGCAGAGCAGTGCATCGGATGAGGAAGTTTTTTTTTAGTATCCAAGAGTGAAAGGCTGGACGGGCATGGTTGGAGCGCAGAGCTGTCATAAGGTATGGGCTCGCTGCGCAGTTACCCAGGGTTAACACGGATCTGGAAGCCCTATTTTGATCTATATAAGCTGTGGTTTGCTGTCAGTAAATATATACTATAGAGCCCAGTGCATTGATCTGTCCAGGGGCCGCACGGACCTTAGGGACCGATTCTGATCTATACATGCTGTGGCTTGCTGTCAAATAATAAATACTTTTAAGGTCCGGGTACACGGATTTGCTCGAGGACCTTTCATGCTGCTACGACGGGCCTACTAGGACGTTTTTTCATTATGACAGAAATTTGCTCTGTCAGGACAGACCTGGGGTTAAAAGAATGCGAGAGAGAGATAGAGAGTGGGGTGATAGAGAGAGAGAAAAACAAGACAGAATGTAAATATAACAAGTAATAAAGCTGAACTCACCAATCGTCGAGGAAAAATACATGGATAAGAAACCGAGAATTAGCAGGTTATTCCATTTCAAATAAATTGTTGCCATTGTAAATCGTAAACCATAAAAACGTTATACCTCATATATATTGTATATATCATATATATATGTGTGTGTGTGTGTGATATAAACAAGATCCGAAGGGTGAAAAAAAATGAGAGAGAGAAAAGAGAGAGAGAAAATGTTGGAGTTATTATAACAGTAGCTTCAAACTGTGATGTGTTTGTTGTGAGTCGACAAACATTTAGAAGCCAGCAGCATCAGCAGCAGCAGCAGCGGGAGAAGTTGGTAGCATCGGCGGCAGAGACAGCAGAACGAACACATAGATTGGTGAATGTTTCTATTTACAAACGTGAGAGAGGGGGAGGGGGGAGAAAAGAGAAGCACTTAAACGTGTGTACGTATGTATCTTTGTGTGTGTGTGTGTGTGTGTGTGTGCGTGTTTACGAACGCTGTTGTTGATTTTGCGATTTTTCAATTGAAAAACTTCTCAAATTGAGCATTCTTCGCCGAATTTTACTTTTTAACACAAAATTTCTTTCGGTTCGTTTCAGGTTAATGATTTTCATTCGAATGTAACTTCAGTTTCCCATTTGATATCTTGTTGTCGTTGTTGTTGTTGTTGTGATAGGCATTTGCTAAGAAACGGACTCTTATCGATGTTTCATTTTCTTATCTATAGACTAACTTTGATTACTATTTCACTCTGGTGGACCCCATTAGCCATTCATGTTTTAAAATTATACATCTACCACGAGATTGGAAATTATTTACATTAAATGACGGATATTTGTTCTTATCTTGTTTGCTGTTAATACAACGTCCATGGATCCAGCTTTCATCAGGTTTCATCTGGGTTCTCGTTCCTAAGGGATGATTCAATATTGTTATTGTTGTTATTATTATTATTATTATAATTATTATTATTATTATTATCATTATTATTATTATTATTATCATTATTATTATTATTCACTAGTTTAATTTTTATAACGTGCTTTCACTTCACTACCGAACGCAGCTCTGTGTGCCTTGGGTATGTGCTGTGGTTTGCTGTGATGCTCTTATGGTTACTGTATTGAAAGTGTTTTTCGTAGGGTGTGTGCAGTGTAATTTTCAGATCTTTGCGGTTTGACGGGCAACATTTTTTTTGTAGTGTTTTTGGTACCGAAACACTTTCAAACTTCGAATATTTGTATATTTTGTGGTATAGAACAGATAAAAACTTTTGTATTCGAAGTTATTTTATGTAAAAAATTGTCGTATTTCGGTAATTTCAACCGATCACTGACGTCTATTGAGGTGAAAACAATTAATGCCGTAACGGTGTCATAGGATCTTTTCCCTTGAATAAAATTAGACCCGTTGTTTGTCAACAACAACTACCCGTGTTACTCTTATATACGACATCGTTCGTGCGTTTGTACTGGTTTTAGCTTTAGGGTTTTAGGGTTAGGGTTCGGGTTTTAGAGTTAGGGTTAGTTTTAGGATTACGGTTAGGGTTATGATTATTTTTGCCATAACCTTAACTCTAACCCTATAACTCATAACCATAACCCTAACCCTAACCCCAACCCTAACCCCAACCCTAACCCTA
>NC_142951.1:14763756-14771256 GCF_046866305.1 Octopus bimaculoides | reverse complement strand
ATTTGTAGTTTAGAATCAGTAGTTCTTTGACTGCTATTTCTAAATTTTCAGTATGTTGGAGAAGCATCTCAATGCTAATCCCTGTATATTTATGATGATATATATATATATATATGTGTGTGTGTGTGTGTGTGTGTGTGTGTGTGTGTGTGTGTGTGTGTGTGTGTGTGTAATATAGGACAATCAGTAAGTTGTCATAAAGATACTCAGAATTTCAAATGCCGGAGCTGAAAGCTTCTAGGCATTTTTCATCAGTTATTAAGACAAGAACGCTATGAAAAAAAAACTGTTGAATAAAGGGAAGTTACTCTAATAGGCGTACCCGGTATTTGAAACTCTTAGTATTATTATGAAAACTTACTGATTGTTCTATATTATACATATGTAGATAAATTCCTCTATTTGCATAATATCGAGGTCTCATTCATTCTTTTGTTGTCATATTATCATTATTATTATTAATATATATAGAAGTTTACCATTTAAGTATACATGCGCATATCTAGACATGCAACTATATGTATAAAACTACATACATAAAACAAAACGTACAAATCTGCACATGCACCGACTCCAAATACTGCACATATACAAACATACACACAAAAATACCCTGTTGTTGATGTTGAAATTCCAATGAAGGAGCCTTGGATCTAGGTTAGAAACCGGCTCTTTCTCTGTTGGCAAGAAATCTTGAAATAAAACTTAATAATGATGTATGATACATATAGACATTATACGTACACGCACAAATAAACACACAAGCATACATTTATGCATATATAAATATATAAACGAAGCATGCAGTGTTGGAAAGCAAGAATATGAATTTTTAAAAAAACTGTGGTTTTTTTCAAAGTTTTTCCGTCCATTATGGCTCTTATCTGAACCTAACTCCTGACAGTAACCTCCCCACCTCATAAATTCTGTTGGAAAAGAAATATTTTTACCGTTTGCAATGTTTATTAATTACAGCTGTATCAAATAAGAACAAAGTGTTTGTAGCAGCTTGGAGAAAAGAATTATTTCAAAGAAGATAAAAACTGTTTATTAGCGAACGCAGACAAAACAGCAGAGAGGAAACTGGAAATCTTAACTGACATTAAACTGTGTACTTTACTTCCAAAGCAACATAAAACGTACAGTGACATCCATTGTTGCATTTCTTTACTCATTGGGTGTTGGCAAATCTCTTTAAGAACAATCGCTGAATGCCATTGTTAGTGAATAAGAATTAGTCGTGCTTTAAGTGTTGCTAGTTAGATGGTCCGTAGTTGTAACGTTTAAAAGGTATGTGCTTGAAACTAATATACAGAATATATATATATATATATATATATATATATATTCACACACACACAAAATTTTAACTTCTTGCATGCTTCCAGCCCACAACAACATCATATCTCCTCCACTATTTAAGTATTACATGTCAAAAGTGAAACAAAAACACTCATGTCATTCGAACCGGAATCTCAAAAACATTATTATTAAATTTATGCATTTCTAATCAATTTGGAGATATTTGCTATCGAGTTGCAGATTTTTAACAATGCATTTGGTGATTATTTGCTTTATTTCTCGGGCAAAATTTACAACTTAGAATAAAAAAAAAAAATTATTATTTCATTCAAAAATTGATGAGCTTTGTTTTTAGTGATGACTTGAAATGGTAAATATTTTTTCTAACTGTATTTGATTGAAAAAACATACTTTTCTTTATATTAAGCAATTCATTATAATTACCTTTACGATGTGCCTAAATAAAAACCATCGTTATAGATCAGCATTTCTCAACCTTTTTCGCGATTTGGCTTCCCTTGGACATTGAAAAAACTTATTTCGGCTCCCCTGTGTTAATAAAAAATTTAATCCAGCTTCCCATGTATCTGAGATAGAGCGGCCGGCCCATGACAAATCTGACAAAAGGGGGAACCCGCATAGCGCGCCAATCATGCTGTTAGGAATTTAGATGCTTCAATAATGTGCAATGGTACGCAGATGATTATCAAAAAATTGTGCTCCCGAGTTCTGTAGGCAACAATCTTGAATGAACCGGCCGCTGGCTAAGACATACTTATAACTCCCATCTCCCTTACCCACTCCGATACGACCTACAAGTTTAAACAGATGCAATTTCTCATCAAACTCTGTTTTCCCATGACAATCAACAAGGCGCAGGGACAATCAATGCAAGAGGTTGGTTTGAATCTGACAGCAAGTATTCTCACTCGCACAACTGTACGTTGGCTGTCCCCATAGTCATTCTATTTGTGCACCCGAGGGAAGGACGAAGAATGTTGTCTACCAAGAGGCACTCCAATGATAACAACGGCAACTTCAACTGCTCCAATTTCAACTCCGCAATTTTTTCATCGTCCTGCCAACCCACGTAAGTCCAGTCTTGCTTTGCTCTCCTTACTAACTCACCATGGCATTCTTTTTTTTTTCTACCAAGATTCGTCGCCCATACACCACTTCGTATCCACTTCTTCCTCTTTTTTTATGTCTTCGTTTCTCTCTTCGCGTCGTTCTCTGACCGGGTGAAACCGGGCTTAGCTGCTAGTATTTTATATATATATAGTTTTATCATGGCTACCGAATAATTGTCACATATTATATTTACAGACAAATTCCTCTATTTACATAATATCAAGATCTCCTTCATTCTTTTGTTGTCTTACCATATTGATTAAAAAAGCGAGTTAGCAGAATCGTTACCGTACCGGACGAAATGATTTGCAACATGACTTCCAAATTATTACGTTCTGAGTTCAAATTATACCGAGGTCTATGACTTCCATCCATTCATGATCGACAGGGTCGCGAAAATAAATACCAGTTGAATCCTGGGGTTGTTGTAATCGACTAGCTCCCCTCCTCAAAATTTCAAGTCTTGTCTCTACAGTAGAAAGAGGTATTATTATTATTATTATTATTATTAGTAGTAGTAGTAGTAGTAGTAGTAGTAGTAAGGCGGTGAGCTGGCAGAATCTTTAGCACACCGGGAAAAATGCTTTGCTGCATTACGTCCGGCTTTATGCTCTGAGTTCAAATTCTGCCGTGGTCGATTTTACTTTCATCCTTTCAGGGTCGATAAACACTGGTGGGGGGAGGGCGTAACCGACTATTCCCTCCCCCGAATTTCAGGTCTTGTACCTATAATAGAAGGGGATATTATTATCATTATTATTATTATTATTATTATTATTGAGTGAGTGAGCAGCGCATGCCATCATAGTGACACTGGGGTACCCAATATACGAAGCCCAATATACCCATCATGACTACCCGTATGATAATTGGAGGCCAGGCACATGCATCACAACCATATGTGCACGACATGGTGATCTCATATCAAGATAAACGGTGCATGACCTTACAGGTGGGGCCCAGTTAGAATTTTCTTCACGTCGTGTAGCCCATCCCTCTCAAAGGGTCCCTGAACAAGGATGGTTTAAGGATGGATGATGAACGAAACACACATGTTTCAAGGCATGTATTGTTCAAACCCCCTAAAATCCCTATCAGTACATGGCTATGATGCTCACCCGCTACCGCTTCTCGTGATCAGAAATGCACATAACGTCAGCCCCCTAAGGGAAGGGCTCAACTGGCAAGCAAATCTGCAGTATTCAGTAGAATATTTGCTCTAGCCCTTCCCCATCCTATATGTAAATCCCTGCTCAAGCTGTTGTCTGTGCCCAGTGATGCCTCCCCCCCCCTCAACTATGCCACTGTAGCAAATAAAAGATATCATGCTTAGTGCATTTCGTCCGTCTTTACGTTTTGAGTTCAAATTCCGCCGAGGTCGACTTTGCCTTTCATCCTTTCGAGATCGATAAAATAAGGATCAGTTGTTGAACACTGGGGTCGATGTAATCGACTCATCCCTACCACCGCCCTTGTGGCAAAAATTTGAAATAATAATAATAATAATAATAATAATAATAATAATAATAATAATAATAATAATAATAATAATAATAATAATAATAGTTGTTATTATTATTATTATTATTATTATTATTATTTTATGTTTGACTTTTGCTTTGCATTTGTACAAGTTGGCTCCAAGTCTCACCCAGAGACCTCAAGAAACAGCAAGTTAGAAGTTCGTGTTGGTGTTATGCCTAGGGTACCATATATTTGGTTTTGTACATAGCGTTGTTCTAGAGGATGTTTAAGAAACCATAAGAAAATTATGTGTTTGTTTTAAAATTTGAGATTACATAGACAGTATTATTATTATTATTATTATTATTATTATTATTTTTTTTTTTATTGTCATTGATTTGTTATTGCGCTGTTGTCTAGCACCTCTTAGAAAAGCGGTGACCTAGTATCGGGAGATTTTCCAGCCATGACCAACCACCTTATTTCTCGGGCATTGTGTACCATCTAAGTCTCATCCAAAGAGAAGGATGTCTTCTTTTTTGAAGACGCCAGCGTCATTAGAAAGGTTGGCGGGGGGAAGGCGGATTTTGCTGCTATTTCAAGCAAGTCGAACGACCTCGTGTAGATTCTCTTTTTCGTTTGCCTGTTGTTGTTGTTGTTGTTGTTGTTTTGCTGTCTGTGTTATTGGGTTTGTTGTTCTTGATGCCGTTACAGTTTATTAATTGCAGTTTAATCTCGAGCCAGCCCTTATCGAGAAGATCTACAACTCACACACAAAAAGAAAAAAAAAACAGACATTCCCAACATGACCATCCTATCTTATTCATCTCCATTTTTTTTTTATTTTCTAGGCACAGTTTATCAAACCAAACAAGCATAGCATAAACCCATTTTTTTTCGCCCTTTCCCTTTACAGACGATAAGTTGTGATAGCGACTGCTATTTCTAGCCGGTTCATTGGGTTTTTCCTTTATTGTTGTTAGTAATTTTTAGTCGTATCGATCAATAAGAAGGGACTTAGTATGATAGTTGCCTCGCTACTGTTTTGTTATCGATTAAGGGAGTGAAATCAGGGCAACTGCTATGGTAGCAGCCGATAACACAATTATGGTACCATTGTCTTTGAGATGGAATTCTGAAACGGCAAAGAATTGTTGGGAAACAATAGCAGCCGCAGAAACAGAATTGTTGTTGTTGTTGGTGGTGATGATTGTAGAAGCTGTGCCTTAGTTACGGTGGTAAGTGGTAATTGGTGGTGGGAGCAGCGCCTTAGTGGCGGCTTGTAGATGCAGTGAGATGATGGTGATGGGTGTGGTGGTGGTAGTGGTGATGGTGGAGGTGGTGATGATGGTGGTGGTAGTGGTGATGGTGGAGGTGGTGATGATGGTGGTGGTGGTGATAATGGTAACGGTTGTAATGGTGGGGATGATAGTGGTGGCGGTGGTGGTGGTGATGGTAGTGGTAGTAGTATTGGAGGTGATGGTAGTAGTAGTGGTGGTGGTGGTGGTGATAATGATGATGGTTGTAATGGTGGTGATGATGGTGGTGGCGGTGGTGGTGATGATGATGGTAGTGGTAGTAGTAGTGGTGGTGGTGGTGGTGGTGGTAGTAGTAGTAGTGGTGGTGATAAAGGTGATGGTAGTAGTAGTGGTGGTGGTGATAAAGGTGTTGGTAGTAGTAGTAGTGGTGGTGGGCATAATGCTGGTGGTGGTGGTGATGGTAGCAGTAGTAGTGGTAGTAGTAGTAGTAGTAGTAGTAGTAGTAGTAGTAGTAGTGATGATGATGACGATAACAGTGACAACGACGACGACGCCATTGATGATGACGCTGATGATGATGATGATGTTGATGATGGCGATGACGCTGATGATGACAAGAGCAGCGTGGTGATGCACGAAGCAACGTAAAGATCTGTGCCATTATTGTTCCGTGTTATGTAATAATAGGGTTGTTAGTAATAATAGGGTTGTTTAACCCTAGGTCAGACCGGATTCAGCACACACACACATGATCAAGAGGGCCTTGTGCCTTGTTTTGTTATTTCTGGCATGGTCTATCTGGGACTACATCATCCAATGTTAACGTTTCTCTTTTTAAGACAGGTTTGCGGTTTGTATGGGGAGAGTGAAGACTCTTTCGAGCCTAGTAGGGTCCCAGAGGTGCCTGCAGCAGCGGCAACCGCAGTGGTGGTAGTAGCGGTGGTGGTGGTGGTGGTGGTGGTGATGGTGGTGGTGCTGGTGGTGGTGGATGTGTTGGTGGGGGTTTTAGTGATGGTGGTAGTGGCAGTAGTAGTAGTAGTAGTAGTAGTAGTAGTAGTAGTAGTAGTAGAAATGATGATAGTAGTAGTAGTGGTGGTGGTTGTGGTGGTGGTGTCGGTGGTAGTAGTAGTAGTAGTAGTAGTAGTAATGGTGGTGATAGTAGTAGTAGAAATGATGATAGTAGTAGTAGTGGTGGTGGTTGTGGTGGTGGTGTCGGTGGTAGTAGTAGTAGTAGTAGTAGTAGTAGTTGTAGTAGTTGTAGTAGTGGTGGTGGTGGTGGTGGTGGTGGTGGTGGTAGTAGTAGTAGTAGTAGTAGTAGTAGTAGTGGTGGTAGTAGTAGTAGTAGTAGTAGTAGTAGTAGTAATGGTGATGGTGGTGGTGGTGGTGGTTGTGGTGGTATTGTGTTGATGTAGTTGTTATATGCGTTGTGGTGCAACGGACGGCTTCGGACGTTCGCCCAATGCTGCTGCCTAAATGTTATAGGCACACGGGACAGATTAGCCAGGGCGGGTGGGGTGAGGGGCCTCTTTGAGCCCAACTCTGTTCCATACGGATCGTAGTTTACTGTCAAATAAACACAAAAGGTCCCGGCGCATCGATTTGGCCCGGGAGCCAATAATGATGCCGAGTAAAGTTAATCAGAGGAGAATTACGTAAGACCCAGTAAATATGTTATGTTCGTGTTGTAATTACAGTCCCTGGGTCGTTGCCAAACAGACCCATAGCCTGGACAGTGGTCAGGCAAGGCCCACCGACTGGACTGTAGCCAGGCGAGGCCCATAGCCTGGATAGTGGCCAGACAGACCCCACAGTCTGGACTGTGGCCAGGCACACCACAATGACTCCGAGGGTTTTTTTACTCGGTCATATCGATCCTATAACTTTATTTCTAAGTAATATATCATTCTATCGATTTCTAATTATGGAAAGGCTCAGTTAATATCCACACATACATACATACATACATACATATATATATATATACATACATACATACACACACACACAAACACACACACATATATATATATATATAATTTTATATTATATATATACATATTATGTACATATATGTGTATATATAAGTATACACACAATATGTATATGAATATATATATATATATATATATATATATATATATATACGTACATACTCACGTATATATATATGTGTCTATGTGTATGTTCATATATATGTACGTGAATACATAATACATCTATCTATGTGGCTATCATCTATCTATCTATCTATCTATCTATCAATATATATATATATATATATATATATATATATATATATACATATATATATATGTATATATATGTGTGTATGTATTTATATATA
>NC_142951.1:14756256-14758756 GCF_046866305.1 Octopus bimaculoides | reverse complement strand
AAGCTGTGACTGAAGGAGAAAATGTATCGATTCTCTGGGACTTCCCCGTACATACCGACAAAACTATAAAAGCTAATAAACCGGATATTATTATAAAAGATCAGACAAAGAAGAGGTGTTTATTAATTGACATGAGTATTCCCTGTGGTCATAATATAGCGGCGAAAGAATTCGACAAGATCAGTAAATATAAAGACTTGCTAATAGAAATTGAAAAAATGTGGCACCTCAAGGCGACTACGGTACCAGTGATTGTAGGATCTCTAGGAATTATTTAAAAAAAAGGTACTGAAACCTATTTGAAAATGATACCAGGCTTACCATCCCTACAGGAAGTGCAAAAAATCGTGTTAACCGGAACGACTCATGTACTGAGAAGAGCATTATCGCTGTGAAAACAACATCCAAACCACATGGTTTTGGGTTCAGTCCCACTGTGTGGCATCTTGGGCAAGTGTCTTCTATAGCCTCGGGACGACCAAAGCTTTGTGAGTGGATTTGGTAGACGGAAATTGAAAGAAGCCCGTGTCGTAGGATCGCGGTTTCGATTCCCAGACCGGGCGTTGTGAGTGTTTATTGAGCGAAAACACCTAAAGTTCCATGAGGCTCCAGCAGAGGATGGTGGCGAACCCTGCTGTATTCTTTCACCACAACTTTCTCTCACTCTTTCTTCCTGTTTTTGTTGTACCTGTATGTCAAAGGGCCTACCTTGTCACACTCTGTGTCACGCTGAATCTCCCTGAGAACTACGTTAAGGGTACACGTGTCTGTGGAGTGTTCAGCCACTTACACGTTAATTTCACGAGCAGGCTGTTCCGTTGGTCGGATCGACTGGGACCCTCGTCGACGTAACCATCGGAATGCCGACCAGTCCTCCTGATACAAGATGACCACTAGGAACAATCGAGTAACTCCACTGTTTCCTGAACAAGATCAAGTGCCCCTTCCAATTCCCTTTCTCCGACTCACAGGTCTACACTTGGAGAGGTACCATCCGCTCTTACCATTTTCGCAACTTTCACCCACTTTTAATAAACTCACTCGAGGACAGCACTTCACTCTCCACTCTCAATTTCCTTTTCAAGTGAAACTTGAAGAAGTCAATGAGACCTCCACCAAAGAGGAATCAATCTAATAATAATAAACTTTTCTACTATAGGCACAAGGCCTGAAATTTGGGGGGAGGGGGATAGTCGATTAGCTTGACCCCAGTACTCGACTGGTACTTATTTTATCGATCCCGAAAGGAGGAAAAGTAAAGCCGACCGCGGTGGAATTCGAACTCAGAACGTAAAGACGGACGAAATATCGCTAAGCATTTTGTCCGGCGTGCTAACGATTCTGCCAGCTCGCTGTCTTTATAGATCGCCATTTATTGCTAATCAACAGCATTGCCCTGCTGGTAGAGGGCGTTGAGCGTTTGGTGGACATTCCAGGTTGATAGATTGGATAATGTGGATTGAGATACGGTATGTTTGAAAAACATGCGGCGTGGTCACGGCTGGAAGACCTCTGACGTTAAGCCTGGCCGATGGGAATTGACAAGAGGCTAACAACAACAACACCTGCATTAATCACCACCACCACCACCGCCGCCGCCGCCACCACCACCACCGTGACCAAATGATGCGATAGTAATAATGGTGATGCGCCAGGAATGAAGTTTCCGCATGGTTGACAGCGAACTATCTCAAGAATCTTGTCTCTTTTAATTGATACGTCAACACGATTCATCTTCTTTTCACACATTCACGCGCGCGAATACACACACATACTTATATATATATATATATATATATATATATATATATATATATATATATATATATATATATATATACATATGCATATATGGGTACAGGACGTCGCCAGCAGTAAACAACATGAAATACGAAAATAAATGAGTTCAATAGACGTCCTGTACTCATATGCAAGCATATATATATATAATACAAATAATAAATGAGTATATGCATATATACGTACATGTATGTACATACTTACATCTACCTGTATATATAGCTGCATATCTGGGTACAGGACATTGCAAACAAAACGTAGACAAAATGATAAACAGAGTACAGAAAACACACAGACCACATAGAGAACATTTCCTTCATCAGCTGCCACCATACTAACACTGGCGTTTCGAAGAGTTTATATATATATATATATATATATATATACTTAACTTAGAAGATAAAACTGGGACAACGAGTTTGTTGTTAAGAAAAGAGACTGACTGAATAGGCAGACATTTCGAAATCTTGGAGTCTATGGGAGAGTTCATTTTAATAAAAGGAGTTCTTGGTAATGGGAAGGTTGGGAAGCATATCTACCAGTGTCTTTCCTACAAAGAGGTTGTGAAAATTGAAAAGGGGACGAATATACAGTGCAATGTTTAATAAAATGATAAACATTTTTTTGTCATAATTTCCAGAGATCAGGAACCAGTACAAACAAATTAAAAGCCAGTAGAAAAAGAAATTTTAGAGATAGC